>NC_064293.1:48897972-49197972 GCF_019186545.1 Solanum stenotomum
AAACAAGTCAAAATCTTAAAGGAAAAGACTTTAAACTTGAAAAAAAAAAAAACTAAAAAAAGGAAAGAAATTATACACCCCTCACCCCCGCACCCCCCACCCCACCCCACCGCAAGCCTCTCCCTTTCTTCTCTTTCTCTTACCATTCCACCATTGTTAATTCTCGATTTAGAAAAATTAGAGATTTTAACATATATAACGTATGAATTTATCATTTTTATTTCTCTTCATGCCTTCTTTCTTATTTCCATTTAAATTGATAGTGTTTTCTTAAAAGATCCATTCTTCCTTTGTTTATTTTGATTTCAAAATTGTTTTTTTTGTTTTTTCTGTTTCTACTTCTATT
Source organism: Solanum stenotomum (assembly GCF_019186545.1). Lineage (NCBI taxonomy): Eukaryota > Viridiplantae > Streptophyta > Magnoliopsida > Solanales > Solanaceae > Solanum > Solanum stenotomum. The sequence continues at coordinate 48,898,319 of NC_064293.1, forward strand.
TGTGAGGAAGAAGGGGTGTGGGTCAAGGTGGTGTCTGAGGGGAGAGGTGAAGAGGGAGCGAGAAAATATTTGAATAATGATTTTTCATTTTTTCCGGCAAAGAAGATGTAGATGGTTTCCATTTTTTCCGGCAAAGAAGACATTTCCACTTTTCTGACAAAAAATTGTGGATGGTGATCTCCATCTTTTTCCAGAAAAAAGATGATGGAAGTAGACAATGATAAGAAGATTAAAAAAAGAAGAAGAAAGCAGGGAAATTGTAAAAAAAATGGTGATTAATTTGTGAAGAAAAGTGGTTGCAGCAGGTGTATGGTCTTGGAAGAGAAGAAAAATAAAAAGATTGTTATTGTTAAAAAAAATAATGAGAAAATAAAAGAAAAGATTTAAAAGGAAAAGGAAAAATGTTAAAATATTAATTTCACGCGCTCACCAAGATGTGAATTACACTTTTTGTGCCACGTCGACAAAAAGTGTCTAAATGGTTCAAATTCGAGAGGGTAGAGGTGTTTAATAGGTACTAGTCCTAGTTGAGGTGTCTAAGTGAATTATGTGGACAACTTTAAGGGACCGTAGATGACTTATTTGGGAGGGGATGGGGGTATGGGTGAAGGTGGGGTAAAAAAAATTGAATTTAAAAACAAGCTATAAATTTATTATTTTTTTGGGGGTGGTTGGGGGCCTAGTTTGAGGATAGGGACAAAATAAATTGATTTTTTCAACAAAAAAGTAATTGTAATTTGAAGTTGAAAGAGAGGTTTGAAAAATGTTTTTCTTAAGTTTTGAATGGAAGTCATTTTCCTTAAATTTGAGGAAAATGTGTTGATTTGGAAAACATTTTCCAAATATTTAACCCATCCAAACATGAGAAATTTGAAAAATATTTTCCGGAAAATGTTTTCCTTTCATACCAAACACACCCTCAATTGATTTGCTCATTTTTAAGACCAACAACATCCAATAATCCCAATTTTCTCGAAAATAACCGAACTTTTTTTGGGGTTTTAGCATATTGACAGATAGAGAGTGAAAAAAAACAAGAAAAAGAGTCAAATTGGTACCCGATAACTCCAAGAAGAAAGATTTTGGCGAGAATTGAGCAATTGAGAGGTGGAAGTATCCTTGATCTGCAGTTAAATGATTCCATTTTTTCAAACCCCCATCAGATTCTTGATCAAATTTTACAAATATGCAATAGAAAAAAAAACAGAGTATGTGCCTGGCAGAGAAGAAAGGAGAAGGAAGAAGTAGAAGAGCAGCAAGACCATGACTATAAACAACAAAGACATGATTACTCATGCCTTTGTTAGTAGCAGCTTTGTAAAGTGTATTTAATCCAACTATTATACATTCCATAGTCACCATAGCTGTAAATGGTAGCACTTCTTTGTAAAAAGTTGTCTCTCTGTTGTTATTGCTTCCCATTTTTGCTCTGTTTTTGCTTCAAGAACTTCAACTTTTGTATTTCCCAAATATCAATTTCTACGCGTGGCGGACATGAGCTCTACCTGAAAAATCTGATATTTAATCATACCAGTGTGTGTTTAATAATACTACTTATATATTATGGACCAGAATTCAAGTAACTGTTTTTTCAGCTAAGCTTATATTGGAATTAAAACAACTGTTTTTTAAGCTAAGTTTATATGGAAATTAAAGTTGAAATCTTTACACTTTTTTTAATTCCTAAGGTCCCATATTGGAGATGACATTTTCTGTTTTTTATTATCTTAAGATTAGAGGTTGTGCAAATTTGGTCCATCTATTCATCAAAAAGTATGTTATTTCATTTTGCTAATCAGACAGCACTTTCAACTTGCAAAAGTTTTTTTCGAATCAAACCTTCTTCTTTGTACAATTTGTAATTAGACCAAGACTAAATATTTAAACCTTTCGTTTATGACTAAATGTGGTAAACTATTTATGATTGGTCTGAGGAAGTCATGATTTATATACGTTAGTTGATGATATGGGGAAATACGGAATACGAATTGATTCATTATATCCATCTTGTTAATTTTATCTACCTATTATCGGAGATTAGAGTCCAAAATTCTTATTGAGATCTAGTTACATGGTACGTCTTGAAATTTTATATCCTCGATTCTCCTTCTTTTTCTTCCATGTCAATATTATTTTAATGATGTGCAAGGCTTGACAAGACCACAACCTACAAATTATGATGAATTTATCCTACTTATTTATGTAAAAATCTACTGGTATTTGGTTGAAATTTAATAAATGATGACATATCATTTCGCCGAAAGGAAATTAGTTTGTGCATATAATTGTGATGTAATTAAAGATGAAAAAAAACATTAGATGAATGGGCACGCTAAGTAGTAGTTGTCCTCATGAGAAATGAGAGTTGCTTGTGGGAGTCATAAAAGGATGAGTGACTATTATATTGTGCTTTGGTGTGATAAAGGGGCAATCTACATAATTGGTTTCCTTTCAAATAAACGACAAAAGAGCAAGTGAAGTTTGGAGTAATATTGGACCCGATTGAATGTAGATTTGTGTCGATAAATTTTACATGAGACTAAAACACTTTTTAACAAAATTAATTTCATATACGATCAAACTTAAACACGAAACATTTAGTTGAACATAAATAAGTACTTATTACTCAACTCTACCCTACCTTATCGGATATAATTGGCACCCATTCAACTAAAAAAGACAAGTGAAGTGTGGAGTGGAACGTGAATGGTGACACTAATTGATTGTTGACATTTCGACAATTTATGCACTTCCCTTCAATTATTGATACTTTCAGCACTACAATAATGCTTTAAAAAAAACAAACAGTGGGAGTGCCTGACAAATTGTGAAATTGACCTGCTTCTTTTATCAAAGAAAAAAATTGTAAGGAATTAAAAGAGCTAGATTAAAATCTTAAACAATACTAATTAAGTAGCACCGATATTCATAGACATCTTTAATCTTAGGTTCAAGTTAAGATTATGCTATATAATGATATAAATTTATTTAACTATAAGGTTAATTCGTTGGAAGAGTTCTCATTCAACGTGACCTAACACGAATAATTAACCTCGCTCCTTGATCAACGGGGACATGTCTAGGCTCAATTTTTTTTTTAATACAAATATGTAAATTTGTTAATGTGTGGTATGAANAAATATAATGATATAAGTTTATTTAACTATAAGGTTAATTCGTTGGAAGAGTTCTCATTCAACGTGACCTAACACGAATAATTAACCTCGCTCCTTGATCAACGGGGACATGTCTAGGCTCAATTTTTTTTTTGAATACAAATATGTAAATTTGTTAATGTGTGGTATGAAATTCAAACCTAAGTTCTACCTGCTTTAACATGAATTATGTGTCATGTACGTCTCCTATATAGTATCTAAATTGGCAGAGATAAAATGTGGTTTTCGATCTACAACAATATTCTCAACCTCATTATCAATTATGATTGTCAGGTAGAATATATTGAAACTATAATTAAATAATAAAATTCTGCTCTCTCTAAGAGTTTAAGCTTTTAAATGAGATTGTCACATATTTTAACATGATATCAGTCATCTACTTCAACAAAATACACCATAGTCCATAAAGAATATATCCAGTTCTCCACCCCCTATAAAAGGATTATTTCTTGCACTCGTAATCATAAGTGAAAGCTGAATGCACATTTCACTTTACATCCTTCTCCATTGACCACTTCTCTTCTCTTTTGAAAATGAAAAACTATTTTCATGAATAACCCATCTTTTTCTTTATTTCTAACCTAACATAATATCTCAAGCAAATTATCCTGACAACTAATTGGGAACAGAGGGAGTATAACTTACCAACTTCTCGAGGGCGTTAAGCAAAACGCATAAAATGCGAGGTTACTAACAGAAGAAGCCTAAACCACTTTTCTTGCTATAATTTACTTGTAACATTACTTAATCTTATGCTTTTCTTGCTATAATTTACTTGTGCAATAGAAGGCTTGTTTGATTTGTTGAGTCAATTACACAAACAATGTCGTCAACCTCATGCATGGACTTGATCTCCTTAGATTTTTCCCACAGAACATAATAAAATCCAGCAGATATAATAACTGCTCCAATAACACTGCATACAACATTCAAACAAATAATTCACTTCATGAATGTTGTTCTTTTTCCGATAAGTGAGAAAATGGTAATAAATAGACAGTATATTTAAAATAGTGAAAATTTCTAATATGACATATATTATACTAATATTTTCGAGTTATAGCAGTAGATTTAGACTTTCAAGTTATAACATTAAAAATTTCAGATTGTAACAGATTATTAAAAAAAAAGTTATTTTTAATAATTAAAAACATTTTATTTGAAAAGAATAAAAAGATAAAAAAAAATTAAAATAAAACGTTTCTGAAGGAAAAAAGTGAAAAAAACGGAAATAGGGGTGGCAATTAAATTTGAATTAATTTAAGATAATTATTAATTAGCATGAATTAAGGAATTTCAAACTAATTAAGAATATTCAGTTTCCTTAATTCACTCCAATTTGTTAAAATTAATTTAAAATTTTGATCTTATCCATTTTTCTTTCACGTTTCTCTTTCTTCGATTTTCTTCCAGAAATTGTCACTAGCGATAAATTGATTTTTTTTTGGTTTGAAAAAACCTAATTTTTTTTTGTGATGGACAACTACGTATCAATATTAATTAAACATGGCGGAAGATGGGTTGCTTCAGGTGAGTATTTTTAATTGTTTACTATTTTTATTTGGATTTCAGTGAATTAAAAAAAAATGAAACTGTAAATCGTCACTATATTGAATGTGATATGTTTTTTTGTATATACAATACGTTTTGTTCATAATACATATTAGTTGTTGTGAAATTGTAATATTAGTGATTTTCTTGGTAAGTTTCTGTTTTTTGGTAGTGGTTTAGTGTCACCATATTATTGATTACTGGTTTTTTCTTGGTAAGTTTCTGTAATATTATTGATTACTGGTTTTTTTCGTGAAAAAATAAATTAAAATGTATAGTTTTCAATGAATTTGTTAGTGTACGTGTAACGAATTTGGTATGAAGGTGTATTCACTAATGTGAAAAAAATGTTATTTAGAATTTTGAAGAATTGTATGACAGTTGTTTTAAGTTGATATGAAAGTGTGTTAACTAGTTAGTAAAAAAAGTTATTTTGAATTTTGAATAAGTGTATTAAAAATGTTTTAAGTTGGTATGAAATGTGAAATGTTATTATTTATATAAGTTTTGTCAATTATGTATACATTTGTGTGAAAGGAATAAACTATTTGGTATGAGAAATGTATAAATTTGGTATAAATGATGATTGTATGTATGAAATTTGTATTAAGTAGGTATGAAATCTGAAAAAAAAAAATTTAATGAAATCTGTTTGTAGTTTACTGTCTGAATGATTTTTGTATGAAAAAATAATGACAAGTGTGTATAATTGTTTTTTTTGTGTATTGTGTAAGACTTATTGTTATTTTTTTTTAATGAAACAGGGAAATATGTTAATTTTCAGATGGAGGGGATTATATATGAGTATTCTAGTCTTTATAGTGGTCTAGTAAGCGCGATAACATCGCAGCTAATGATAGATGCTAATATTCACAATATAGAGATAAAATATATAGTTAGTGATAGATATCCCCCTGTTAGTATCCACAATGATGTTGGTGTGCGGGTATTTTTAGATCAAAAGAAAGCTAATGTAGATTTCTTTACGAAATATCCATTGTGCATAACTTTGAAGAATATAGCAATAGATAATCAGGATTCTGTAGTTGTTGTGGATAGGAGACATTCTAATGTTAGTAGAGCACTAACTAACTTTGATTTATACTCCAGCAACTCCATCCGCTTGATAGGAGTGAATTTAGATGGAGTTGTCGATGAAAATACTGATGAAGAAAATGGAGTAATCAGTGACCTTTCTATTTTATTTATAGATGAAAATCAGATTTACAATGATAAAGAAGCACTTATGGATGTGATGCGACATTATGGAGTTGTGGAAAAATTCAGATTTCTTGTGACTCATTCTAGTTCATCTTGGTAAGGATTTAATTGATTGTTTGAATGTGTATTTTTTTTTAGTGTTTTGGTATATCAGTTTTTGATGAATTTTTTTTTTGTTTTTTAAACAGTTATTACCTGAAGTGTCCTGCTGATAATTGTTCCTGGATGATGAGCTCATCATGTTTGAATCAATCAAAGCTATTAAAAATAAGAAAGTATTGTGCGGAACACACTTGTTCCGTTAGAGATAGAGTGTATGCAATGCGTTAGGGAATAACTGACGTTGTAGCAGTTTTAATAATGGATGAATTTATTGATCCATCGACTTAAACACTCCAAAAGATATAGCGAAAGACGTGTTAAAAGTGCATGATGTTGCGCTAACATACATGCAGGCCTGGAGAGCTAAAGAAAAGGCGATAAAATTGGTGCGTGGAGATCCAGCCGAGTCATATGCCAAACTTTCAGGTTTTTTTTAGAACTAAATTTTGTATTTTATATTATTGACTGAATTGGTGTGAATTTTAATAATGCATCAATATGGCATGCAGTTTGTTTACAGATTGAATTCCCATTATCCATTTGGTTTCCTTTCTGTATCCAATTAATATCCATTCTGTATCTAATTTGAATATAATTGGTGCCATTTTGTATCCAACTAGTATATTTGTTGTGTTGTAATGTTCAGCTATCTAATTATAAAATTTATTGTAAAAACTGAAAAACTTCCAGGTTATCTATACATATTGGAGCAGACATTTTCTGGTTCGGTTTTAAAATTAGAAAGGACGGAATGTGATAAATTCTTATATGCATTTGTTGCATTAGAAACATGTATTAGAGGTTGGGAGTATTGTAGGTCAATTGTAGTTGTTGATGGGGCAACTTTAAGAGGCTCATATGGTGGTACAATGTTGACTGCAAGCACTATGGATCCAGGAGGTATTTTTTAAATCTTTTACATTTATAATCAATAATAAATATGATATAAGGTGTGTTTTAAATTTGTATGATGTTTTTTTTAATTGATGCATCAGGTCAAATACTTTCACTTGCTTATGCCATAGTGGATTCTGAGAATGATGCATCATGGACTTGGTTCTTTGAACAATTTAGAGAAGAATATGGAGAAAGGGAAAACATGTGTTTTATGTCAGATAGAAACGAGAGCATATGGAAAGGGACTGCCAGAGTAAATCCTGGATTGGAATATTTTGCTTGCATATGACACTTATGTTGTAATGTTTTGAAGAACTTCCATAGGAATACTGAAGATTTGAAAAAGCTATTTTTTACAATGGCAAAGGCTTATACAATACAACAATTTGAGGCGATTATGCAAAGAAAAGACCAGATAGATCCAAGAATAAGAGATTATTTATATGATATCAGGTATAGCAAGTGGTCAATGACTTATTCAAAATGTAAGCGAACATGAACCATGACTTCCAACATAGCCGAATCTTTGAATAATGTTAACAGGATAGCAAGGTGGTTGCCAGTGATTTCACTTCTTGAATTTATGAGGGTAACAATTCAAATATGGATTCATAAGCACAACGAGGAGGCTGCAAAACCTAGATCAAAGCTTAAAAAAAATATGATCTTATGCTCCAGAAAACTATTGCTTTGTCTAGCAGTATGAGGGTATGATTTTTCCTTTATTCATTATTATTTAAATGTATTCATGTATGCAATTAGTATAATTATTGAATTTAATTTAATATAAATTGCCAACTAGAATAAACAGTACATTAATTTGATATCCATTTTGTAACTATAATTCAAACCTTTTTTTGTGGCTTGTTTTTTTGTAATAGCATTTTAATGATCAATAATTTTGTGTGTTAGGTAATACCATCAACAGTTGATATGCATGTTGTTGTTGATGGACCAAAGCGGTACATAGTAAACTTAAACACTAAGATGTGTAGTTGCGAAATATTTCAAAATGATGAGATACCGTGCGGGCATGGAATAGCAGTTCTTAGATACAGAAGTCTGCATGAAATAGATTACTGCTCTCCTTTTTATAGCATGAAGAATTTTCAAGATACATATGTCATTCCTGTTAAACCTCTCCCTTGCAAGAGTACATGGGATATACCAAATTATGTTTCAGAGCCTAAATTGATGCCGCCCGGTCTAAAGAGAACAACAGGAAGACCGCAACTTGAACGCAAAGGGTTTGCTGATGTAAAATTCAAAAGGTCTAAAGTTACTTGCAGTAGATGTCGTCAAGTTGGCCACAACAGGAAGACATGTTCAAATTATCCTGTGCAAAAAATAATTATTTATTTGTTTATACTATATAAAATTTTAATTTTATTTTTTCTTTTAGACTCATGTTTTGTTTTGATATGAAGCATAATTGGTGTGAAATGCATTATAACTAAGTGTTTAATATACTGTTGCATTCATTAATCATACAAATTGCATACTGTTGGAAATAAAATTTATTTCAGTTTAATATATAAGATAGTGTTAATATTAGTGATAATTATACAAGGTAATGATGGAATGCATTTGGTATCTTGAGTAATTAATGTAGTTTATCATGAATATTAATTTGGTTTCCAACTGGTGTCCTACTATAAATGAAAATAAAACAATCCTTATACCAATCTTATTCAGGTGTCCTTCAAATACTAACTTCAGTTTATATCACACATATATATACCAACGAGAAAAATCAATTTCATGTAAACATTTATTAATTTCCTAAAAACATTCATACCATTTGTGTACCAATATTTTATCACAATTCATACAATATCCAATAATGAAACATTAAAGTCAGAGGCATACATGTATTAATCCGATTTTATACACATTTCATCCAAAAATATGTTTAGAATATAAAGTAAGCATAATGTGATATTTTTAGAAAAAAATCGCTAGTTTGACAATTAATCCAATTTCATACACGTTTGACAATTAATAGACAAATCACTATTTTCATACAAATTTAATAATTCATATCATATACACAGTTAATAGACAGTCACACCAATGTTAAAACACAATTCATACCATTATATCACAATTCATACAGTACCTAACATTCAAACATTAAAATTTGATACTAATTATAAGACAAAGTTGGTTCACGATCTCTAAATAGACATTATTTTTTAATCTAGTTAGTAATACACATTAATATCATACCTAACACGATACTAATTATAAGACAAAGTTGGTTCATGATCTCTAAATTGGTATTATTTTTGAATCTAGTTAGTAATACACATTAATAACATTAAGTCTAAATGTTGAATCAAATTGGTATGCAATTTGTATAAAACTGGCATCCCGTAAAATGATATATTCAATCTGTAATATATTCCCCAAATAGTGAATCCAACTGATATGAAGTCTATATATAACTGGTATGAAGTTTGTACATAATTGGCATCCCGAAAAATGGTAATTCATTTGTAGATGATATCTAACTGGAATTAAACATATGATATTATATATCATCAAATAATTAAACACAAAAAATTGTCCTAAAGTTAAATAAATAAAATGTTGTTCTAAAAAAGTAGAAGGTGCAGTAGACTATATCTAATTTCTTGTCCGTTGTCTTGGTGTAGGATAATTGGTGGTATCCGAAATATGTTTTTTTGCTATGCGAGGTCCACCAAATTTGCTAGCAACCGTACCAGTAACTTCACCCTCACTGATCGCGCCATCTTCATTCTTTGTTTTTCCATAATGCCATAGGATTGTGGCATACCTTTGACGATGGTACTTTGCATCGATATCAATATAACGCATATCAAAAACATCATTACTGATGTATTCAACAAATAGACATGTGTACAAACCACAATCACTGAAAAAATGAAAAAATAAGAAAGAAAAAATATTTTAAGAAATAAATTAATTTAACTTTTCTAATGAAATCAGTAAAGTATAGAAATACATACTTTGAACTATTTTCTTGTTGAGGTGCATGCATAATATGTTTGATATCAAATGAGTCAGATTGAGACTTGTGTACATATTTAGGGAGTTTATTGGCATACAGATCAAGCTTTTTACCATAAAATCCTGTGCTCGTCAAAAATAGTGGTATCATTGTTGCAAGTTTACCAACTGCTTCATTTACTTTCTTGGGGTGAACAGATCCTCCCTTCATCGAGTCGTATACATGTAGACATCTAAGCTTGATTCTGAATACAACCAAAAACCAGTGAAATTTCTCACTAATATTGACAGGAATAATGACATCGTCAATACTGTCCCAAGGAATGTTGGCAAGCAGTTTGAAGCCTCTAATGCACTGTCCAACATCGTGGTCGGGAGAAATGGATCTTATGTCTCAATTTGACTATCTCCATTGTTTCTCAATGTTATCAACCCACGTCAGAAACCAACAGTCAATCGTACTGTATGATAGTGATATAGGAGAGTACTTTGCCTTTTTTTTGCAGATAATACATAATAGTATTAACATGCTGTTAACATTTAAAAATCCATTAAAAAATGTTTCAAATATATACAGAATGCATATAAATTTCATTCTACCATCATGTTTAGTGCATTGTTCATGAAAGTATATTTTTATTCCAAATTAATTCAAAAATCATATCAAATGCATACATGAACACTGTATAGAAAGTTTATTCAGAAATCATTCAATATGCATACAACATAGATATGGATATTTTAAAATATATTTTAAACAAAAACTACAAATATAATTACAAAAATCTGAAATACGAGTTTTAAATCAACTATTTAAAAGGTTGATATATAAGACTTACCCCGTCTTCCCAATGCCTGCCAGGTTTAACCATTATGTTGGAAAAATCCTTTTCTGCAACTTTGGCAACACCAAAGTCCATTTGAGGTTCAAAACTATCTTTGAGCTTTGAATAAGCAGATTTCCTGTTAACAGTAAGAATATATTAAAAACAGTGTATACAAATTGATTGTATAATATTGAAAGAAAAAAATTGCTTTATTTTTTATTTACACATATACCTGCCACACCTAGATGAGACATCTTTGAAAACCCATTTGTTAAACTCATCGATCAACTCAGTTGCAACCTCAAACCCATTGTGACTTTCAAATGGTTGTTTAATACGAAATAAAATAGGAACTCTCCTTGAACTGCTTTTGCCTTCTGACAACCGAATATACGGAGATGTGTCATACTTGCCGGGATTTCTATTTCTTGGATGCACATCTGGGGTTGTATTAGCATTGAGAATTGGATCAAGTGCAACAATTTGTGTCATAGTAAAATTCGGATAATCATCCAATGTTGGTGGTTTTGAATTTGATGATCCAGGTATGTCAGCAGTAAAAACAACACCAACTGTTTGGTCATTTGACTTCTGAGCTTCATCTATATATTAAAAAAAAAATGTTAAACAAAATTTGAAAGTGAATATACATATCATAATAAGATTGAAACTCATACCATCCGTGTTTGAAGTATGAACGTATTCCCTCATTGAAACTGAAGGTTGATCCATTGGAGCTTTTTCAGATTCTTCAACATGTTGATGGGCATCATCCTAATGCATGACGTAATATAAAATTCAATCATAAAATAATGTGAAAAAATTGTCTCATATAAAATTTATACAAGATTAATACAAAATTTAAACAAACAACAATAACATTTCACTAATGTTGCCTTTCACATATTTGATATTGTATTCATACCAAAATTGAACCAACATAAAAAATTGAACAATAACAGTTAAAACATTATCAATATAGAAGGTTAATAAAATTTTATAACACCACTGATAAAACTGGAAAATCATACCAATTTAATACAAATATTAAATAGACAAAAACTGAAAAATATTAAACAGACAGAGACTGTATAAACATTTGGTCATACCAATTTAATACCAATATTAAACAGACAGAAATTAGAAAATCATGCATAAAATTTGGTCATACCAAAATAATACTAACTTAAGTCTAAATTTGTACATTTCATAGTTACAGTGCACATACACACTTCATATCATGATACACCAACTGCTTCAGTTTTTTAACTTGTAAAACCATTTAATACCTGTTGGTGTGTTGCTTGTGATGGTTGACCTCTTGAAGACCTAATCTCCTCAATTATCAACTTTGTCGAATTGTCGACATATGCTTTCAAGTCGGTCATGTGCTTGTCAACCTTATCAATAGATGTAGACATATATGATAACATTAAAATATTACAGAAAAATAATTAATAAAAATTAATTGAAAAGGGATAGAAGAATAACATTATCATAATTTTTAATTGTATACCTCCGCAATTTTCTTTTTCAACTCTACATACTTTTCGTCGAAGTCAACATCGTGCCTTTCTGATGTTGCTTGATCTTCTGTCTCATGGTGACTAGAAGATTGATGCAAATTGATCTGATCCATGGCATTTATCTCTTCGTCAGTAAGCACTGTGTTTCTGAATTTATGCTGTGATAACAAAATAAGATGTGAGAACTAAAATTTATAAAAAAAAATGTAATAACTTATAATTAGTAAAGGACAATAACTAAAAGATAACCTGGTTGCCATGTGTTCTGAAAATCGTATTCTTTAAGTCATCGAAAAAATACTCTCATTTGATGTCTTCCAGTTGAGAATACGCGGTGTGACATTTGAAACACGGATAGCAACTGTGTTGTCAAAAGGATGACAACACTTATAAAACCAAACCTGCTGTCACGACTCGAGAGCACCCCCAAGTCGTAACATGCGTATTCGACCTCTCGGAGGTCTTATACAAGCCTTTAGTATTCATCACATTAGATATGTAAAATAGTGTGGAATTAAGAACTCTTTAAAACAAAATCCATAAGACTCAAAGGTCATATTATTATTTTTTTAAAACAGCTTTCAAAAGTACATAAGCAGAATACTAAGTTTCTTAGCCATCTTAGACATAAACCTGAAAACATACTAGGGGCACGACCCTTTACAATCAAAAGAAGTCTACTAAGTCTATTACAAGAACCTTATCACAACACTAGAATAGAAAAGTCTTGTCCTCGACATATGAGGACATACCACAAGATCTAGGAAGAACTTCAAATCCCAAGCTTACTATAGTACCCACTCACTTGCAGGAATCTACACTTCTAGAAAATAGAGCAAAATATGGAATTAGCATAATTAAGTACTAAGTATGATGACCATGTGAAAACATGCTAAAACAGACATTTATTTGAGATATATGCTTTCATGCCATTTTTGATAAAACCTTCATACCACAATTATAAGAGACACATTTCACGTCATCATCCACATATAAGACAATACCCACATAATAGACATACTCAACTAGTACCAATGTACAATACATGAACATAAGCGACAAGTAAGCCTTTTCATCATTTATGACCTATATCTCAAGTTACCCAAAGCCACACTTAAGTGAAACATAAAGTGACCGCCCATACAATCTCTTTATATACACCTAAGTGTTCCTAAGGGTTACCATATAACAATATAACATGCTAAGTCAAAAAATTTTAATGAACCACTTAGGAGACATTTAAGCATTAAGAGGACTTTCACATAATAGCCATTTAGACTTAGGGAACTCACTTTAGTATCTTCTAAGCCTACTCGTGCAATGTGTAGATAGCATCCCATACTACCACATATACGTTGTAGAACCTATCCAATAACTAGGGTGCACATCCCACATGATAGGAATATGCATTAACCGACATAGACCATACTAGCTAGGCAAAGAATCCGGAGTCTACCCTACTCCGTGGAAGGTGTTCTACTTGCTAAAGGTAGAACTAATAAGCAACCCATGTAGGCACATGGTTTAGGAGATGTCCAAGGATGTTCATTGTACCCTAGTCTCAAACTTAAGTAGGGTCACCATCCTAACCACATCCACTCGGTGCTTAGCCTTAGTTTCCATAGAGTAATTCATTCACATGTATGCCCCAGAGTGGACCCCATTTCTAAGTTCGGCCAACTCATAGTACTTCTACCAAGAAGGGCTCCATTTCTTAGTTCTAGCCGATCAAGGTTCATTTAAGGATAGCTCATTGGCTTTCTTAGAGGGAGTTTGTTACCATTTTGGTCCACCATCTCTAAGTCTATCATTTCACACGAGAAGAAGGTCATTACCCCTAGGGTTTACCACTTTAAGGTTTAACATTCACATTTAGGAGTCTAGACTTACTCATGAAAAAGAGTACCATGCTAGGTCTAGCGTATTCAAGATATAATGTAGAAGTCCTCTTTTATCATTCATAGAAAGGGCACCATGCTTAGGTCTACCGATCCTAGACATTCAATCATTCAAAGAGCTTTCAAGTAACAAGAAGGGACATCTAAGTCTACCAAGCAAGTCACAACATTACCATATAGGGACTCTTCATAATCCAACAATCGTCACATATGAACATTTAAAGAGAACATACTTTCGATTACACTACAATAACACTTTGTACAAGATCACCTTATAACCATAAGAATACCTTCACATATTTACCTTCACATGGTACAATAAGTACACTTCATAACTTGATAACACTTTAATTCAATAGATAATGCCTTCAAGGCCATATTCATAATACAATCCATAATAAAACACCTTCACCATAACTGGATCAAACCAAGCAAGAACAATTATGTCAATAATATGATATTAAGCCAACTTACCATCCTCCAAAGCCATCCTCAACATTAATCAATAGATATAGAAAATCATAAACATCAACAATATCACAATCCATCATTTAAACCATTTAATGCAAGAACCCTTGAGTAGAGTAAGAAATAGAAGTTTTTCATAACTTTTGAGAATTTGAAAACCCTTTGAAATTCGCTCTAAAGCGAAAACTAACTTTAGATAAAGAGCCACCATACCTTAGTATTGAGAAAACCCACGAAAATTTAATGGAAGAAACCTTCAATTCGAAACCCTAGTTGCCCACATCTTCTTCTTCCTTGAGCTTGAGAGGACTTTTAGAGAAAAGAACTTTTGGGGGGTTTTAATTTGAAGAATGAATTCAAAAATACCTTTTAAAAGTTTTAATACCATATATAGTTATTAGAAATAAAATAAAATATACCCACTTCTTAATTTAACTAAAATTAATATTTACGAAAACACCCCTTGCCCACATGGACTTACCAAATAAAACTAAGGCAACGTCCAATTTTTTTGAAAAATTTCATAACTCCAATTTATGCTTAAACTTTTAAAATTCATACGTTAGGCTCTAGTTGACATTGAATCTTTATGTGGTGTATGTTATAAAATACACCAAAAGGTGTTAGTTCGAGAAATTGTTGAAACCTCTCTTGCCCGAGGAAATTCAAAAGATCACCAAAAACATTCATGTCTGTACATGAAGCCCAGTGTGTGTACATCTTCCTTGCCTATAAAATAAAATTGTTTATACTAAATTAAAACACACTTCATACAAATGTTATTCAAGTTTCATTCCAGCAGTAACTATAGTTTAAAAATAGTTATAATTAAATTATATCATATAAATTAAATAAAAAATAAATCAAAATCATATAAACATTGATAAAAAAATAATATAAAAGTATGTTCATACTAATATTATTCATGTTTCATACACATGCATATACATAAATTTTAGTACTGCCTTATGCCATATTTATATAAAAAAAAATGCACACCAACTTTATTCAAACATCATACCAGCTTCATTTGCACTGTTGCATTCATCAATCTATTTTCATAAATTTATCTAATTACGCTAACAATAATTTAACAATTTTAATACATTAATGAATAAATTGAAAAATAAACCTTCTTATTAGGAAAAATCTCATCTTCATATCAATATTATTCTAAATTTATACAAAACAGAGTAATTAAACAATTCATACAATTTTATTCACATCAATTTAATAATTTATACCATATACAAAATTAATAGACAATCCCACCAATGTTAATACACAATTCATACCATTCGCATACCAATATTGTATCAAAATACATACAAAATCCAACAACCAAACATTAACCTCATATCCATACACATTTTATTCATATTTCGAACAATTTTCACACATACAAATGTTTCGAAAACAACAATAAGCATAATGTGATATAAAAAAATCACTATTTTGGCTAATGTGGAAATAAATTAAATAAAGTACTTACCCTAACAACTTTTTTGTGTTTTTTGGATGTTAGTATTTCTGATTCCTTCTTTTTAGTTGTACTTCTTGTTGATGGTTTTGAAGATTGAACAACTTCTACATTTGTTTTTTTTTTTTTTGTTTCACTAACAAAATCAGAATCAGATTCAGAAGGGGTTTCAACAATTTTTTCCTTCCTCTTCTTCCCCTTTTGATTTGCCGAATTCGCCCTTTTCTTTGCTTCATTTTTTTTCTCTTTTTTTATCTTTCAACTGAGATGAACCACACGTCGCTGGAATTTTAGCAATTTTAGGCGGGGGGTTTGAGTTAATATATTGAAAGTTGGAACATGAACTTCATCAATAGAAGTTCCTTCAACCGATCTGTCACTCTTTCAAGGCGTTTCAATGTGTTTCTTAGACATGATGATGATGATGAGAAACGTAACGAGAGAGAGGATTGTGGAGTTAGGGTATTGGGGTTGTGAGAAAGATTGGATGGACGGTTGTGAATGTGGTGTAGTGGAGTGGTGAGGAAGATGGGAGTGAAAATTGTGAATATGGGGTAGTGGGGTGGTGGCGTGTAGAAACTGATAGGCGTGGGTGGGCGGGGAACTGTGATTGGTGTATGAGATATTTGGAGTGTAACGGTAAACAAGGAAGTCTAATCAATGTAAATCCCTAAATTCGTGTAACTGATAATTTCGGTTTTAAAAAAGGAACTGCAATTAAATTAGTTAGCTATTAATAATTAATAATATAAAAATATAAAGAGATTAATCATTTTTAAATAAAACTGTAATTGATTTTTAAATAAAGTTAAATTTAAGTAATATGTTATAATCCGTAAATAAACTGTTATAAGGAAGAATTTTTTAAGAGTGTGTTTAAAACTTGTAATATTGTTCCTTAAATGTGTATATGGTGTGATTTTTCCTTAAGTAATTATTTTTTAAAATGGATCCACCCAAGTAATTATTCCTTTAATAATGGAAGTGGGCCTTCATAAATAATGGGCCAAAATGAGTTTGGAATGTAAATCGTGGTTCTAGACGCATAGTTTGGTTCGATTATTTATATGAAAATCTTATCAGATACTTCCTCCGTCTCATTTTATGTGGCACCATTTTCTTTTTGGTCAGTTTCAAAAAGAATGTCACATTTTCTTATACGGTAAGTATTTAAAGGTACAATTCCTCTTTTACCGTCTTCATTTATTTCTTAAACTCCGTGCCCGGTCAAATGTTGCCACATAAAATGGGACGGAGGGAGTAGCTTTGTTTGCTTAAATTATCGCATATAATTGTAATTAAACTTTTTCTAACTAATTCAATTATCTTAGTTTCTGTTCGGTTCAGTTAAGTTTCAATAATTAATTTAAAGAAGACTCAAGTTACAAGAATTCTCGTTACCTTAAAACATGAAACTTCTTTTTTCCACCCGATTTTCGGAGCACGCATTGAAGCTCCAATTAAATTTCAATCGTCCACTATTTGGGGGTCGCGGTCTCAACAAAATTTTTTTATACCTCGAGCTCGAATTCAAGACCTTAAGATGAGACAATCCCACCACTGCACCACAATCCACATGTTGGTAAAACATGAAACTTTGATAGTATAATATATATAAGAAATTAAAAATGTTTTATTAAAAAACATCAATATTACAAGCTGAAACAGTAGTGCAAGCTGGCTTATTAGAAATAGAACAAGGAACCATAAATACAATACAAACTTCATTCACAATAGATGAGAGATCTACTGCTGAGGAAGACGTAAATAAAGTGGAATAGGATTGTAAGGTTGTGGAGAAGAGTCCCAAACAGAGAATGCGCTACTGGAATTCATCCATTTTTCAGTCATTTTTGGGTAATGACGATCTAACACATCTTTCAAACTTTCAGTAGTATTCACCCATTCCAATCCTTTTTTTGTGTATGTCTCGTCGTTGTAATTGCTTGTGAAAAATCTATCTCCCTCTAGCCTCCTGCCATGCATTTTCAAAATATATCAACTTTTATAACTCATCATATATGGAGTAGTACACATAAAATTTGTACATATATATACCAATTACCTTCCTGCCATAAAAAGGAATATGAAAAAAGCAGTTTCAGAAATAGCAAAGCCCTTGATCTTTTTTTCCGCCATGATTCCGACTAACAAATCCAATTCTTCTACATTATTAACACCATATACTTCAACTAGTGTTTCAATAACTTCCTTATCATCGCTCAAATCTTCCCATTTAGTGATGGGAATTAGGAATATCCTTCTTCGAAATTCATTGTACCTTGCAACACTTCTTTCCCTGTCCCTATAAACTACGTACGTACGTACCATCCAAATATCACAAGTGAATTACTAATATTTTAAATAATAAAACGAAAAAACTTACTTTCGAGAGCTGCAAGGTCCACAGGATCTGGTCTGTCAGTTCCATCAATATCTTGAGCAACAAGATCTCTCATCCACACTGGATAATTCCAAAGCTCAAGAGCTCCACATGCTTGATGTCCCATTGAAACCATTTGAGTAATAAACCCGATTTTAGATAATTTCTCCGCTCCTTTACCTCCAGTTAAATCTTCCATTGGGATCCTAATGCAATATGAGTACTTTAATTTAACATATTATATATAATCATCTTCAAGTGTGCATGAAATAGCGCAGCCTGTTTGAAATGTGACTTACTCATTAGTCAAAGGGAGAGACTTGTTTGGTGCAGGTGTTGCATCTATATTTCTCAGCTGAAGAGTATCAGGTAAGAGTTGATGCATACGATAGACACTCGAAAATTCCTCCGTTAAAGAGTAAGGCACGCCATGGTTTCTAGGTTTCTTCATTCCAACAAAGCCACTCAACCAAAAATCTCCTCCAATGTGTCCAAATGTATCCTTAAACTTTTTCCCTAGCAATCCATACCTACAATATTAATTATTTCGTCACAAAACATGAAAAAAGAAGAAGTAAAATAACTACTCCCTTCAATCCATTTTGTTTGGTCACCTTTTCCTTTTTAGTCCGTCTAAAAGAGAATGTCATCTTATGTAAGTCTGTAACTATAAATAACTTAACTTTAAATTTCCCTGTTACCCTTAGTAAAATGATTTACAATTGCTTAAGGATTATTTTGGACCAGAAATTTCAAAAGTCTTTTTTTCTCCTTAAACATTATGGGAAGTCAAATGGTGCTACATAAAATGAGACGGATAGCGTAATTTATAAGAGTATTAACCAAGAAATACGCATTCCGGCGAGCAAGGTCTCAGTTTTGAGAAGCTCGACAGTCCAATCTATGGTGTGAACTTTTGCAATGACAGCAGAAGTCACCAGCCTAGCATGACGATACAGGTCTTCGTCCTTCAATTCTGGATATTCTTTCTGAAAAAAATGGAAAATCAAGTTATATATATAAATGAATCAAGAAAAAACTGGATTTAGCAACAGAAAATATTTTGTAGCTAAACACTAAAATCCGTTGCTAATCCTAGACAAATTTAAATTAGCGACCAGCAAAAGTGACGGACCAGCGACGATGTTTTTTAGTAGTGAATTCCATAATAATAATAATATATGATACGTTAAAAGGTAATTGCTACTCCCTCCGTCCACTTTTAATTATCATGGTTTCCCTCTTATAGTACTTTTCTTATAGTTTTTTAATATCTAAATTTTTTGTTTAAAATATTGAATTAACGAAATCTAATTTAACTTTGAAAATTCGAAAATCGCAACATAATAAATAAAAGTGGACCAGGGAGTAATTAATATGACTAGTTATTAGTACCTTCAAGGCATCACAAACAGCATTGTGCTCTTGAACAAAGAGAGCATAGAGTGTCAAAAGTCCAGCCCAAGTATTGCGAACATCACCAGAGATGATTTTTCCATTTTCATCTTGTTGGATGAGTCCATTTTCTGATAGTTTCAATTTTCCGTCTATAAATGTTCTTACTTTCTTTAAATCATCTGCGTTGTTTCCATAAATCGCACTTCCATCCCTTCATTATCATATTATATTATACAAAATACAAGAGACTTAATAAAGAATAGAAAAACATGTAATCATCTGTTTTAATACGCATATGTACATTATACTAATGTTTCATTTAGAGTAAAAATATAAAATTATTGCAGTATGAAATATTTACCACCAAGGGGTACGTCTGTTCAAGTGACCTGTTTTGATTTCATCTATGCCCGTAGGAGTTTCGGTGGACTTGTAAAATTTACAAGACTTGAGAGGGCACTGACTTGCAACTTCTTTAGGTGCATCAAGTTTCATCTGTGCATGCACAACATTAATATTACCAACAACAGTAAAATCTAGTCAATGGTAGTAAAATTGAATTCTCTAATACGATCGATGGAGCTTAGAATGAAATTGATTCTTGAGTCGCCGAAGAAAAAAAAAAAAGTAATAGCTAGCTAGGCTGACCTGGTTAGTGTCTTCCATATGATCGATCCAATCATGAATCATAAATTATATCCAAGAGGCAGCTATTATGTTAAGTTGTTTTCCAGTGTCTATGAATTTTCTACGTGCTAGTAGCTTCGTTGCTACTACCATTGGATCTGGTTTCTTTAACTGCATGCGCATTTTTTATGTTTATTTTTTTTTGGAATAAAGAAATTAGTAAAAATTAGGTCTCTTGATTTTTAATTAAACTAAAAGTTATAGAATTAAGCAATACTTATTACCTTGTTAAGCTGATCAACAGGCATCATATTCCTCCCAAAGAAGGAAAATTCACTTCCTGCATTTTCATTGAAAGGGTCGTTATATTTTCCATCGGCAATTCTATAAGGGTAATCCCCCGGATTTGATCGGACGCCGGTAGGTGTTGTACCGACGTTGATCAAATTATATTGCTGGTGAAGACATCGCCGCGCTCCAAGATAAGCTAGCCCCAGGAACACCGGCAGCCGGTGCCAAAAGTTCAATTTATCAACGAAATGGACCATCTACATGCATCTCACATTAATTATTATAACGAACGTAAAATAATAATAATAATGGAAAGAAATTAATTGTAATGTTGATCACTTCTTTTGAGTCGAAAATCAGAAATGACGAATTTGATATTTTAATAAACTTTGATCAAAGTAGCAAAAGTTTATTGTACAAGGATGTCTTAGCTTCCTATTAGTTCAAAAGGTAAATATAATCAGTTTGAAAATTAGGATAATTAATCTAATAAAAGAATTACCAGAAACAAGAATTTGTTGATTAGAGTCATTTCCTCAAAGACGTCATGAAAATCTTTGTGAATGAAATTACGAAGATGGGATAGCAAGAGATTCTCGAGGAATGCCATAACCAAACACGTTACTTTATTAATTTCGTCGTTATTTATACGATAATAAAGACAATTGTAATATAGTATGATGTTTTTTTTTTGTTTAATTTGGAGTATATATGAAGAGAACATCATCTTTATATAATACTAATATATAGTATATAATTAACAGAAGCATAAGGCATTATTAGACACCTACGTACAAAAAAAAAATTAAAAAAATAGCACACGTTGGATG
Organism: Solanum stenotomum; assembly: GCF_019186545.1. NCBI lineage: Eukaryota > Viridiplantae > Streptophyta > Magnoliopsida > Solanales > Solanaceae > Solanum > Solanum stenotomum. The sequence continues at coordinate 48,919,988 of NC_064293.1, forward strand.
GCTTTGACAATTCAGACCAATATCGTCTATGAACACCTATATATAAATAAATAAAATAGAAATCCTACTCATTTTCTCCATGAAGCTAATAATAAAGTATTTACCCCGAGATATTGAGCTGGACGGGTAAATGGAGTTGTTTATATTAGAAAGTGTTTTACCATAAATTTGTATATTCCAAGTACCATGGCTGGAAAATGTAAAGTAGATTGTTAAATAATTATACTTCTGGCTTGTTCACGTAGGAATAATATGCGATGTAATTACAATATGGATGCCTACTGCTTTGGTTTAACATTTTGAAAGATCAAAATTTCAAGAAACAAATTAAAACATATATGTACCTGTTGATAATTTCAAGTATAATAAATAATGCACTACCGCTAATTCTAAACTTCTAGATAAAGATAAATACTAACTTTTTGTTGAATTAATCTTCAAGCATTATGATGCATGGTCCATGTAAATATTTTCCATACAACAAGGTGGTCCATATATAGAATTGCTAGTGCAAATATATGTATCTCCTCAACAATTTAATAATAAGACATCTCAAGATATATATAACACGAGTTAATAGCTCAAATGATCATTAGTGGAATAGTGGCTAGTTATTTTCACAAACCAAGAAACAATATATTATTTTGATGAAATAGAACAAGATGCCTTAAATACAAACTTGTACGTATTACGGTATTAATAAATAGTTACACACGTGATTTTGAGGTCTACTACTGAGGAACACGAAAATAGAGTGGAATAGGATTGTGAGGTTCTGGAGAAGAATCCCAAACAGAAAATGCACTGTTTGAATTCATCCATTTTTCAGTCATTTCTGGATAATGACGATCTAACACATCTTTCAAACTTTCAGTAGTATTCACCCATTCCAATCCTTTCTTTGTGTATGTCTCCTCGTTGTAATTGCTTGTGAAAAATCTATCTGCCTCTAATCTCCTGTAAATTCGAAATCAACTTATAAGTTACCTAATTGTGTAAAAAATATAATAGTAATGCATAAATTTTTCTTGTTTATTTACAAACCTTGTTGCCATGAGAAGGAATATGTTAAATGCAGTTTCTGAAATGGCAAATCCTTTAATCTTTTTCTCCGCCATGAGTCCCACTAGTAAATCCAACTCTTCAATATCATCATCATATACTTCACGAAGTGTTTTGATTGCTTCTTCATCATCCGTCAAATCTTCCCATTTCGAAATAGGAATTTGTAGCATTCCTCTTCGAAAGTCATTGTACCTACGAACACTTCTTTCTCTATCTCTATAAACTGCCATCAAAATATAATTAATTTATTGATTATTGGAAAAGAACTAATTATTCAACAAAAAATTATTAACAATAAAGCCATATTTTATTGATGATATTCTGATTGTACGTAATAGAAAATAAACTTACTTTCAAGGGCTGCAAGGTCAATATGATGTGGCCTATCAGTTCCATCAACATCTTGGGCAATAAGATCTCTCATCCACACTGGATAATTCCAAAGCTCAAGAGCTCCACTAGCTTGATGCCCCATTGAAACCATTTGCTTAGTAAAACCAATTCTTGATAAATTCTCTTTTCCTTTACTCCCAACTACTTCTTCCATCGGAATTCTACAATTTCAATATTGCAATTTGATTATGTTAATTTTATGTAGTTAATTTAGTATTATAATAAGCAAAGTTTGTTACAATGAGAATTTTTTTTATTTTTTTTTTGTCACTATACTAATAATATATATAGCGTGTAATGCATGAGGGCTTACTCATTAGTCAAAGGGAGAGATTTGTTTGGTCCAGGCGTGGCATCTATATTTCTTAGCTGAAGTGTATCAGGTAAGAGTTGATGCATTCTATAAACACACACGAATTCTTCAGTTAGGGAATAAGGCACTCCATGATTCTCAGGTTTTTTCATTCCAACAACACCACTTAAAATGGAACCAACATGCCCAAATGTATCCTTGAATTTCTTTCCTAGTAATCCATACCTGTCATACAAATTAATTTTAATTTAATCATCCGCGGCGACAATAGTATAGTTGATATATAGAGTAAGAGAGATAAATACTAACCAATTGGCACGCATTCCAGCAAGCATAGTATCGGTTTTGAGAAGCTGAACAGTCCAATCTATTGTGTGAACTTTTGCAATGACAGCTGAAGTGACTAGCCTTGCATGACGATACAACTCTTCATCCTCTAATTCTGGATATTCTTTCTGAAATATTGAAAATCAAAGTTCTTTTACAAAAAATAAAATTTAAGATTGTCCACTATCTCAAATATAAACATACATAATATGTATGATAGCAACCTGTCTTATTTTCCGTAGTTAAACTCCACTATGATTAATTAGTACGTACCTTCAAAGTGTCACAAACAGCATTGTGCTCTTGAACAAAGAGAGCTTGTAGTGTTAAAAGTCCAGCCCAAGTGTTACGAACATCACCAGAAATAATTTTTCCATTTTCATCTTGTTGGATGAGTCCATTTTCTGATAGTTTCAGTTTCCCGTCTTTAAATGTCCTCACTTTCTTCAAAACATCCTCGTTACTTCCATAAATTACACTTCCGTCCCTTCATGTGAAAATTAAAATTTAAATAATTATTCCGCACACTCTTCTTTTGGACTAGATAACAATTTAGTTTGTCTAAATGAATTTATGGTAAAATATTTTAGAGATCTTACCACCAGGGAGTACGGCTGTTCAAGTGACCGGTTTTGATTTCATAAAAATCTGTAGGAGTTTCCTTGGACTTGTTAAACCTAAAGGACTTGAGAGGACATTCATTAGCAACTTCTTTTGGTGCCCTTAGCTCAACCTGTTGCATAAAATTAATGTACCAACAAAATACGTCACAAATTACTTAAGAAAATTACTGATTATACAAAATATGCATGTGTACAGTAAATATAGTATATATACATAATGTACTTCGGTGGTCATGTTGGTAAGCTAGCTAGATGATCCATGTACATTTTACATAAGTTTCCCAATTATTTTCACTAATTGAATGAAAGAATATCAGTATCAAATTGCTAATTCTGAAATAAATACTAAATAAAAGTAGGCTAACTGACCTGCTGAGTGTCTTCCAAATGATCGATCCAATCATGAACCATAAATTGTATCCAAGAGGCAGATATCATGTTAAATTGTTTTCCAGTGTCTATGAATTTTCTTCGTGCTAGCAGCTTCGTTGCTACTACCATTGGATCTGGCTTCTTTAACTGCATAAATATCATTTTATTCTTTTTAATCAATAAAAAAAAGGAAATTATGGACTTGGACAATCCCCTCATGAGCTAGTTTTTAATTTGCGGTTGAGTTATGCAATTATATATATACCTTATTATCCTGATGAACAGGCATCATATTCCTGCCAAAGAAAGAAAATTGACTGCCTGCTCCTTCATTAAAAGGGTCATTGAATTTTCCATCAGCAGTTCTATAAGGGTAATCTGCCGGATTTGATCGAATGCCGGTAGGTGTTCTACCGACGTTGATCAAATTATATTGCTGGTGAAGAGTCCGCCGTGCTCCAAGATAAAGTAGCCCAAAGAACACCGGTAGCCGGTGCCAAAAGTTATGCTTATCAATAAAATGAACAATCTGCATGCATCTCACATTATTAGCTACTACGTACGTACACAATAAACTAAAAAAAAAAAATAACTATGATCAACTAGGACATAAAAATAAAATATTCGGTCGAACTCTTCTTTACCAGAAAAAATAATTTATCGATGAGGGTCATTTTCTCGAAGATCTCATGGAAATCTTTGTGGATGAATTTACGGAGAGGGGATAGTAAGAGATTCTTGAGCATAACAAAAGACATTGTTTTATACGAGAAATGAATATCACTTGTAATATGATTTTGGAGTATATATGGAGGTAACGTCCCCTCTCTCTCTCTATATATATAGCAAACACATAAGTAATAATATTAGCAGAAGACATGCACTAAGATAATATATCCCAATTGGGAATAAATAATAGTAGCATGTTGGATGGCTTTGACAATTATTTTCCAATTTTAGCCGCCACCTAAATGATAAGATCTTGTCAAAATTTTGGAAGAAAAAAAAATGTATATATGGTGTGCACGTATAGAAGACAATGTATGAGTCAAAAAGAAAGAGATGAGATATCATGTATGACGAATATACTAATTGAAATTCACTTTGTCTTTATCTCCAGATTTGCAATTTAATAAGTTTTTAGATGATTGGTTCAGTAGATGTGATTAAATAGACAGCTTTTGGTAAAATTATCTAATGACATATATGGATGAATGTGATTTCTCTAATTTTGATTTGAAATTTCAGATCTAAGTCTTTAAAATTTGAATCAATCAAGTTAGTGAGTTTGGTAGAAGATAAAGTTTATAAGCATATGATTCATCGCAATCTAATATTTTTAACAAGATTGATGGGTGGGAGGAGATATTAAATTTACAACGTTATTTATACAAAAGAAATCTCATTTTCATTACGGAAATTATTTAATTTATTTTAAGAAGTTTTTTTTTTTTTTTTTGAAAATCAATTTTCAAAATCGAAAATCAAGAAAATTGAAAGAACATTTTCTCAAAAATGTTCTCCTCCCTACCAAACACACCCCATAAGTGTCGGTTTGGTCAAACACGTTTCTTTCTAGAAATTGCTTAGAAGACTTTGAATTTTCCATTTTACTTTAAGAGCCTAATAAAATAATTCAAATCTTAATTTATGTAATTAAAAAATATATTTTAAACTATCCTATTCTTTAGGTAGCACATCAAAATTTGAGTGGCGGCGAAAATGATATTTACTTGATTAAAAATTGTGCAAGAGGGTAAAATATTGTTATTAATTTGCACTTGCTTCAACCTCGAGTTCTTTCCGATAATGCTTTTATACAAATATAATTAAATTTGACCCTTTTTTAAAATTAAAACTAAATTAGTTATGATTCAACTTTTTAAATACTAAATCAAATCATTAGTCAATATTTTTTAAACTCATATTTAACTTGATTTATTGAAATTCTTTGTAAATCCATCTATTTATCGGGAATATCAATCAAAGGAGCAAGATATCATACTTAACTTGTACAACCATATCAAATCTCTCTAATTTTTTCTTTTAAAGAAAATAAAATGCTTTATGATAATGGAAAAATAGAGAGAAAATTGGTGTACTTTCTATTATTACTATTAGCTTAATCTTTCCCCCAAATCCACTTAGTTTCCAATCTGCAGGTTACATTTTTTTGACTCGTTTTATTTAAAAGTTCGATGAGTCGTTTCGGGTGAAGCCTATGGATCAAGTAAACAAACGGATTGGGCCAATCAAACTGCACGTTACTAAAAAGTGAATTTGATTTTAGGGTTACTTACCAATATGTACGGGTAACAAAAATTCTTTTCAACAAAATGGACATGTGTATGTAATGTATCGAAGGGCCAGCCAGACCCCCCCTTGAATAATAAGGGGTGTTAAGCGATATTTTTTATCGAAAAATTACATCATATACAAAGTCTAATTTTAGTTTAATAAATATTGACATTTTTTGACACAAGGTAAATTTTTAGTCTAGTGGTTAAGACATTGTGAAAATTACGGGTGTACATGACCGGATTGACTCGGGTTTTTCAAATATCAATCAAACCATTTGTGTCAGATTTTTAAAACTATAAACCAAACCTATAAAACTCGAGTTTTTTAACCTCGAGTTTTTTCGGATTTTTCCAGTAAAGTATGCATACAAACATATAATTTACTTGTACTTCAAATATTTCTTTAGTCCTACCAAAATACAACTACCTAAGGTGTTTCTTAAGAAAATAACACAAAATATGATATGAGTAATGACACTAAAATATCCAACAAAATAATAATAATAAGCGTAAAACAAATATTGCAAATTAACAAGTCATAATGAAAATGATCATAATTTAAAAGTACTAAATTATGCTAAAATAAGTTTAATAAGTATTAGTTACGTGATTAAATATTAAAGAAAATTAAAATTAGACTATGTATTTGAATTGTTTAAATCAATGTAAAACCAAAGAACAAATATTCAACATTATTGTCATTCTTAGTGCTGAATTGATTTTTTTTTTTTTGCATTAGTATTAATTTGATTTTGATTTAAGCTTTATTATAATTACCAACATATGTGGACTATAATCTTTATTGAACCATTCAAACTTGAAATAATATATTAAAAGATAAAAACTATGAAAAAATATAAGAAATATTTAAAAATTATATCAAAGTAAATATTTTTATGTATAAAATAAAATTTTAAAATTATATATATAATGTCGGGTTGATGTTTTTTAGTTAAAATCAAACCAACCCAAATATAGTCGAGTTTTTTTTTCGAATACCAAACCAAGTCAAACCCACCATTAGTCGGATTATTTTTTCTCAATTTGCGGTTTGATTCGATTTTCGATACGATTTTGTACACTATATTTATATATAATGCATGATATTGTATAAATAGTGTATAATCATGTATACATAAATGTATAACTATGTATTAAAGATGTTTTTAAAAATAATAATTAAAAGATGTATTAGAAATGTAAAATTATTCACTCGAAATAATTCACTGCGAAACGTCAATTTCTAAAGGACTCCTCATCGAGGTTTAATAATATTTTCTTAGCATAAATTACATTAGAATCCATTGAGATACAATCCTGTTCAACTAACATTAACTAGCAAGGCCCCAAAATAGGCTTTAGTTCATTCCTGAGATACAAAAGGAACATTCTGTTGTGACTCAGTACTTTGAAGCCAAATGATAAAATGTCAGTAGTAAACAAGTCTTTTTCCAGAATAGCTGTACAGAACAAAGGATGGATATATATATGCAAACAATTAGCTGCTCCTACTTTTCCCACAGCAGCATCTTGTTTCTTCCTATACAACCCCATACTCGATTTTGTTCATAAAAGATGGAGTGATTTGCAGTTACAGCCTTTTGTGTGACATCCCTTTCTGCCTTCAAACTAATTTTTCACTTGTCTGAGATGTCTTCATTTTTGAAATTGTGTAACAAGGGGAACTTTTGATCTGGAGACGACTCGAGATCACTAGAATCATTATATTCAGGCATCTCTTTTGCCTTTCCCCACATTACGGTATAGAATCCAATTGCAATTATCGTTGCTCCAAGGATGCTGATTGTCAAAGAAGAAAGTAGTTAATTAGATTATGATGACATACGTAATTCGTTAAAGAAAATAAATGTGTTGTGTGCAGAATTGGGCACTTGAGTGTTTGTACCTTCCCAAATAAAGAGTATCTCCCAAGAGAATGACTCCCATGGCAACTGCAATCGCGATGGACAATGGTTTAAACATTGCTACATACACTGGTCCTTTTACGCGCAATGCCCAGGTGTGAATTGTATTATTTAGGGATGAACCCAATATTCCCTGTGTGATGCAACACATATCATTTCATCGTACATGAACAGACATAGCAAAATATATAGTATAAAGATATGAAAAAATCAAACTTATTTCTCGTTTTAACTTACAGAGCAGAGGATGGAGGCCAGTGCGATATCCGGTTTAATTATCCATTTGTTGGAGTCAGGTTCAGATAAAAATCCTACAATACCAGCTAGGATGCTAACAGTCAAGTTGTAGAAGAAAACTACTGTCACTTCTGCTGGATACACCTTCATAATCCATGTCTGTCATCAAAAAAAAAAAAAATCTCTATTCAGGGACCAAGTCTCTGTTGGAAAAAACTTGCCCGCACATTTAATCACGAGTCACAAAATAAAGCGAGAATATACATATGAAAGAAGACACGTATTTTGCATTAATTTGCTTGTTGTAAACATTGAGTACGAGTAAAATAAAAATTCATACCTGAACTATATACCACATTGGGACTAAAAAATATTCAGTTGTGAGGAAAAGGCCACCAAGCATCCAATTCGATTGAGTTGAGCCGAGAGGTTGACGTAGTAAATTGGGTGTGGACGTGGTAGGCACTAATATTTTTGGGCCTTTGTATAGAGTTACTACGAATGCTCCAGCTATGGACACCACCGTGCCCAACACTTTGGCTCGAGTGGTTGATCTTTTCAACTGTATCTTCTCCATCCTGTTTAACAGTTCCACTCATCAAATTTCTTCTTCTAAAACATAAAAAACAGAGAGCCATTTTTGAACTTGACACCACAGGTCTAATTATGAAAAGCGGCCAACATCTAAATACAATCCACACAAGTGTTTATTTTTGTAAATCAGCGTAAAATGAATTAGTTATACCGTAGGCCTATTCTGAGGTCATTCTTTAAACTTAGTCCCCGTTAGTCGAATTGAGTGAACTTTGCCATTTAAAGTAGAGTTGGATGTATTTTTCTTTTACAGACAAGTTTAATCCAGGGAGCTAACATCGATACAATTATAATAGTGGCCTCGAAGGGTCATTTATGCAAATGGTTCAATATTTTTTCCAACCTTTCTACAACTTTTTGTTTTTAAACAATGGATCAAATGGCCTACATGCTACAACTTAGATATCAGTAATCTTAGTCGAGTTTATCCTTTGTTTCGGTTGGGAAAAAATGATGGATGCTGACAAAAGATGTCAACAACTTGACACAACTTGGAGATTAAAAAAAACAATCTAGTTTCATTATAGTGGGGACAACAAAATTAAGAAAATGACCTGAAATTAGGACATGAGATTATTAAAGAGAACCTGAAAATGACAGCCAAGACGAAAGTAAAAGCAGGGACAAGATTGCTGATGGCGGAGGCAAGCGTAGGAGAGGCATAGATAATGCCTGTATACCCCATTATCTGTGATGTACACCTGCACTTCCATTTATGCACTATAATATACATTATGAAAAAGCAAGAAAATATGATTATATTTTGTTCTGAGACTATTTTGTTGAAATTTACTAGAATGAAACACCAATGAATGATCATCAAAGCGTATAGTCTAAAATGTTACTGGTGTGAGTTGGATTTCCACTTTACCCCGAATAATTCGCACCGTGTGGCCTTTTTTTTAAGGTTAATCTTTATATTCTGTCACTCTCGTTGCAGTAGCTAAATTTCGCCTTTAAAATCAAGTGGATGCATTTTCCTTTTCATGGACAAATTTATGTAGTGCCCTCAAAAGAAGTCATTCGCGCAAATGCCCAGTCCCATCTATGTTAGTATAAATGAAAAAACAAAAAAGTTGAAAATATAAAATGTAAAGAATAGGGAAAGGGACAAAACGTTACAAGAATTCTTATTGACCTTGTGCCTAGTAAATTTCCACATCTGAAACAGAATTACTATTGATGTATCAATCAACTTGTACTTTAATCTCACATTATTGAGGTTTGACTTTTCTATCTCTCTTTATTGGTTCAGCACTAACTTTACCAATTGAATTCTGTCAAATTAAACTTTGGATGTAACTGACACTTCAAAAGTCAACTCAAAGGAATGAGGATGGCTAAGAGACCCATGGTCCGGTCAAATGGATCTAACTTTGATACTATGTCAAACTAGATCAAAGGAAAGAAGATTGTCCAAATCTTACAAAGAGATCGTATTCTCAAGTCGATGTGGGATCATTCTAATCAACAAATTCAATTGATTTGCTCATTTTTAAGACTAACAACATCCAATAATCCTAATTTTCTCGAAAATAACCAAACTTTTTTTTGGGGTTTTACATATTGACAGATTGAGAGTGAAAAAAAACAAGAAAAAGAGTCAAATTGGTACCCGATAACTCCAAGAAGAAAGATTTTGGCGAGAATTGAGCAATTGAGAGGTGGAAGTATTCTTGATCTGCAGTTAGATGATTCCAATTTTTCAAACCCCCATCAGATTCTTGATCTCTCAAATTTTACAAACATGCAATAGAAAAAAAAAACAGAGCATGTACCTGGCAGAGAAGAAAGGAGAAGGAAGAAGTAGAAGAGCAGCAAGACCATAACTATAAACAACAAAGACATGATTACTCATGCCTTTGTTAGTAGCAGCTTTGTAAAGTGTATTTAATCCAACATTTATACATTCCATAGTCACCATAGCTGTAAATGGTAGCACTTCTTTATAAAAAGTTGTCTCTCTGTTATTGCTTCCCATTTTTGCTTCAAAAACTTCCAACTTTTGTGTTTCCCAAATATCAATTTCTACGCGTGGCGGACATGAGCTCTACCTGAAAAATCTGATATTTAATCATACCAGTGTGTGTGTTTAATAAAACTATATATTATGGACCAGAATTAAAACAACTGTTTTTTTAGCTAAGCGTATATTGGAATTAAAGCAACTGTTTTTTAAGCTAAGTTTATATGGAAATTAAAGTTGAAATCTTTACACTTTTTTTTATTCCTAAGGTCCCATATTGGAGATGACATTTTCTGTTTTTTATTATCTTAGAGTAGAGGTTGTGCAAATTTGGTTAATTCCTAACCATCTATTCATCAAAAAGTATGTTATTTCATTTTCTAATCAGACAGCACTTTCAACTTGCAAAAGTTCTTTTCGAATCAAACCTTCTTCTTTGTACAATTTGTAATTAGACCAAGACTAAACATTTAAACCTTTTGTTTATGACTAAATGTGGTAAACTATTTATTATTGGTCTGAGGAAGTCATGATTTATATATGTTAGTTGATGATATGGGGAAATGCGAAATAAGAATTGATTCATTATATCCATGTTGTTAATTTTATCTACCTATAATCGGAGGTTAGAGTCTAAAATTCTTATTGAAACTTAGTTATATGGAAAGTCTTGAGATTTTATATCCTCGATTCTCCTTCTTCTTCTTCCATGTCAATATTATTTTAATGATGTGCAAGGCTTGACAAGGCCACAAAAGTACAAATTATGATGAATTTATCTTACTTATTTATGTAAAAATCTACTGGTATTTGATTGAAATTTAATAATTGATGACATATCATTTTGCCGAAAGGGAATTAGTTAGTGCATATAATTGTGATGTAATTAAAGATGAAAAAAAACATTAGATGAATGGGCACGCTAAGTAGTTGTTGTCCTCATGAGAGATGAGAGTTGCTTGTGGGAGTGATAAAAGGATGCGTGACTATTATATTGTGCTTTTGTGTGATAAAGGGGCAATCTACATAATTGGTTTCCTTTCAAATAAACGACAAAAGAGCAAGTGAAGTTTGGAGTAATATTGGGCTCGATTAAATGTAGATTTGTGTCAATAAATTTTACATGAGACTAAAACACTTTTTAATAAAATTAATTTCATATGAAGTCAAACTTAAACACGAAACATTTAATTAAACAAAAATAAGTACTTATTACTCAACTCTACCCTACCTTATCGGATATAATTGGCACCCATTCAACTCAAAAAGACAAGTGAAGTGTGGAGTGGAACGTGAATGGTGACACTAATTGATTGTTGACATTTCGACAATTTATGCACTTCCCTTCAATTATTGATACTTTCAGCACTACAATAATGCTTTAAAAAAAACAAACAGTGGGAGTGCCTGACAAATTGTGAAATTGACCTGCTTCTTTTATCAAAGAAAAAAGTTGTAAGGAATAAAAAGAGCTAGATTAAAATCTGAAACAATACTAATTAAGTGGCACCGATATTCATAGACATCTTTAATCTTAGGTTCAAGTTAAGATTATGCTATGAAATATAATGATATAAGTTTATTTAACTATAAGGTTAATTCGTTGGAAGAGTTCTCATTCAACGTGACCTAACACGAATAATTAACCTCGCTCCTTGATCAACGGGGACATGTCTAGGCTCAATTTTTTTTTTGAATACAAATATGTAAATTTGTTAATGTGTGGTATGAAATTCAAACCTAAGTTCTACCTGCTTTAACATGAATTATGTGTCATGTACGTCTCCTATATAGTATCTAAATTGGCAGAGATAAAATGTGGTTTTCGATCTACAACAATATTCTCAACCTCATTATCAATTATGATTGTCAGGTAGAATATATTGAAACTATAATTAAATAATAAAATTCTGCTCTCTTTAACAGTTTAAGCTTTTAAATGAGATTGTCACATATTTTAACATGATATCAGTCATCTACTTCAACAAAATACACCATAGTCCATAAAGAATATATCCAGTTCTCCACCCCCTATAAAAGGATTATTTCTTGCACTCGTAATCATAAGTGAAAGCTGAATGCACATTTCACTTTACATCCTTCTCCATTGACCACTTCTCTTCTCTTTTGAAAATGAAAAACTATTTTCATGAATAACCCATCTTTTTCTTTATTTCTAACCTAACATAATATCTTAAGCAAATTATCCTGACAACTAATTGGGAACAGAGGGAGTATAACTTACCAACTTCTCGAGGGCGTTAAGCAAAACGCATAAAATGCGAGGTTACTAACAGAAGAAGCCTAAACCACTTTTCTTGCTATAATTTACTTGTAACATTACTTAATCTTATGCTTTTCTTGCTATAATTTACTTGTGCAATAGAAGGCTTGTTTGATTTGTTGAGTCAATTACACAAACAATGTCGTCAACCTCATGCATGGACTTGATCTCCTTAGATTTTCCCCACAGAACATAATAAAATCCAGCAGATATAATAACTGCTCCAATAACACTGCATACAACATTCAAACAAATAATTCACTTCATGAATGTTGTTCTTTTTCCGATAAGTGAGAAAATGCTAAAACTGAGAATATATAGAAATGAACAAATGAAAATGCTGGCTATGGGATCTTCAAATTAAAATCAGAAGGAATATGTTATGACATGTTTAAAATCACACGATTCAATAATCTTTTTTTTTCTTGTCAAACATAAAATCCAGTCAAATAAATTCACATAAATTCAAATGGAGGGTGTAATACAGGGGAAAAGAGCAGACTGGGGGTTAAAGGTTAATTCTTAGGAACAAGCACTTAATATATGCATTAATCTACTTTTGAACAACAAAGCTAGTTGATTAAAGATGTATAAGCACAGGCAAAAGGATGGCGTAGTCTATATATTACCTTCCTAAATGGAGTGGATCTGCAAGGAATATGATCCCCAGGATTGCTGATATGACCATTCCCAAGGGCTTGAACATGGCTACATAAAGAGGACCTTTCTTATCCAAGCACCATGTCAAAACGTTGTAACGAAAGACATTTCCAGAAACCGCCTAGAGTTTTAGATATATAACCGATAAGTCACATACATAATATATCTATATATATAAAAAAGAACAAGGAGAAGAAGAGAACAGAAAATGAAAAATGCATTAAATTTCTTACTGAGAAAACAATGGCTATCATCCCAATCCCAGGCTTCACCATCCATGTCTTTGGATTGCTTTCTAATGCCAGAGTTAAAATTGCACATTGAATACTCCCAAAGAAGCAAGTGAAAAACACTATTGTCATGTGTTCGGGGTATTTCTTCACGGTATCAGTCTGAGTAAATACGAACAGAATTAAGCATGTGACTTATGTGCTAATTGTGAGATATAAACTTATTTATACCTATGAAACAATATAGCAGCCACAGTTTAGTGTCTAAAATAATTGAGACGGTGCGCAAGTAAAGAAGTGAAATTTTATCAAGTATAAAATGAATCGAGCCCACCAAAAGGTTGCTCGAGAGAAAATGTTTTGTTATGAACTGAAAACAGATTGAACCATCTTCTACTATGACATGTTTTCAACGAAGCATCATTAACTAAAATAAGTCCTACATGCATGAAATGCACTGCTAACTCTGGGAGATTGTTAAGCTGATTTTTAACTTCAAATAATTCATTTTCTCAATCTTGAATCGCTTTCTAATATGTTTACCTGAAGAATGTTCCATCCAGAAGACATGATGCAGGTGGTGGTAATCAGAAGACCTCCCAGTATCCAGTTTGATTCTTGTGAAAGTACTAACGCGTGATGAGATGAATCAGAAGGTAAATTTGATCCTAGTACTCTCGGTCCTTTGTATAGTGTCATGATGGATGCCCCTATAATTGCCACTATGGTGCCCACAGATTTCGCTTGACTGCTGACCTTTCTTATATCTAACTTCTCCATCCTGAAAATTGCAAAAGATATGAAGGAACGAACGATTAGTTACAACTGAAACTAATGATCTAACATAGTTCCACTTCTACTTGTAGAAGAAAATAGTGCTAGTGTCAATACCACAAAAAAGAGAACACGGATCAGTAAATTCTTTAATTGTCCTCCGTCACACAATTGTGAACAAATATATTAAGTTTCAACAAAATATTCAAGCAATGGCAGACCTACATGTACACTACTGTATGCTCAAGCACCCATTGTTCTTTACACAATCACTACATTTTTAATAGGAAACTAGCATTAACACTAGAATAGATTCACCGAGCACCTTTCTGTGATTAGTAGAACTGTAGATTAAGAGCAAATGGGCATCAAATTCTGGGTCTGCCACTTTATTTCTATAGCATTAACAATCATTAATTAGTAAACCAAATGATAATGGTAAACTATGTTGCTACAAACACTCTGTATAAATCGAACAAGAAATTAGGAGTTGGCTAAGCCTTACCTGAAAATGATGGCAAGCAAAAATGTAAAGCCTGGCATCAAATTCCCTAAAGCAGCTGCCAGTGTAGGAGTGCTGTACTTAATACCTGTAAAGGCCACGGCTTGCACCAAACAAATTCTGCAATACAGTTTACAAGTTAAAGTTTCCCCAAATTTGATAACAATAAAAGAGAGAAGAAATTAGTAGAATACCCCAACAGGCCAAGAAGGAAGAATCTCCACAATATAGGCAAAGTAATAGGAACCATATTGCTTCTGAAAAAAAAGATTAAAGACTTTAAATTTGACTAATCTCAAGAAATAGGTAAATGGAATTGATGATTTTTGACAAACCTGAGCCTATGGAAGATTAAGCAAGGAAGAAGAAAAAGGGTACCAAGGGCATTATAGTAAACAACATAAACAAGATTGTTCAATCCATCATTCATGGCTGCTTTACCAATTGTAATCATCAACATTTCACAACATTCCACCATCACCATTGCCAAAAAGGGTAAGAAATCAGTTGACCAAACCATCTTTCTTCTTTACACTCCCAGACCTAGACCTAGTCAAGAATCCTTATGTTCAGATAAAAGACAACAACTTTTTCATTGCCGAATGACTCATGACCCAGGATTCCGTACTAAATTTCACAATGTTGTTTTTTTGGTTTCATTAATCAAGTTGGACCCTTTTTGTTTGTCTATAGTATTATCGTGCTTTGCAAAAAAGCAGAGTAGGGTAGAGTTGTCAACTTGAATATTGGTTGGTTCTATTTATTTTGAAGTTGAAATTTAAAAATAATTTGATATGTATTGGAAAAAATGGAAACTTTATACTAATGAAAGTTCAAGTTAGTTCATGACAACATGAAAATGTCCAACATATATTTAAAAGATAAATTTCGAAATCTACTCTCAAAACTTGTAATCGATACTCATGAATCAAATTTCTCTGTCAATTTTTTTTTTTTTTTTGAAACAGGATTTTGTATGCAATAGATTATGTCAAACACGAAATCCTGCTCCCCACCTACTTCTGACTTCTATATAGAAAAATAGAGCCCACAAGTAATAGCTACTCAGAGACCCAAAGGCCCAACTTGTGAACTCTTATTTCCCAACTCAAAATGCCTAAACTCAGTAACCCTGGAAGAGAAAGGATTACAGATTCCACTTTTCAGGAAATTTATGACACAAGGATAAAATTCTGCGTTTAATTTATCTTCTTCAGATTTTGCTTATAGAATGTTATTAAATAATAAATAAAATGAGACAAATGTCTATTATATCAGCAACTTATTGTGTGAAAGTCATAATCATGAAGAAAAATAAAAACAATTTCGGCCATTTGTTTGAATAATTCACCAAGAAGATAAGCACATCGTGTGGTGCAATTTAGGGATTTATAATGTATTTTTCTTATCTAATCCCTTTTTCAACGACTAACACTTGTTTTAAATAAAAATTCTTCATTTCATTATAATTGCCTTCTTAATAAAGACAAAATAATCTGGTGTAACTGTGTAAGTAAGAGGTTTGGTTTAAAACCATATACTACTCTAAAAGAAACTTTTAGTGGCAATAACTTTTTCATATTTAATGTCATTATCGCTATGTATAATATATCAATAATATTTTTGTTGCTAAATAATTATCGCGATATTCTTTATTTATTGTGGTGTATCCTTAATATTGATATGTAATATGTAGATATATTTTTATCTTTTTGTTTTGGCTTAATAAGTCATAATATATGCTATAAATTAACACTCGACTCTTTTGAGAACTGTCACAAATAAATTTAAAATTCGTCAAAAAGGAATATCTTTATATCTAACAATTATTTATGCATTTAGATTTTTTTTTCTCAGATCCTATGCAGTATAAACAGAATCTAAACCTCGAAAACTTGCAAAAAGTACGTTACATTTGCTTAGACTTCAAGAAAGTTACCCATTTTATTTCTTTGTTTGAAGGGTAGACATTAATATAAAGTTTCGGGTTCCACTTCGTGAGTATGGAGTTGTCTTTGTCGAAAAACGTTTTATTCCTAATTTATGACTTTTTTGACATGAATTTAAATTTAATCAGGCTTCAATATAAATATTGAACACGTGAGTGGGGGAAAAATATATAAAAAATTATGTGCTCAAAATAAGGCCTATCAAAATTTGAAAGTGGTCCAGTTGGCAATTGATAAAGAATATATTGTTTATTACCCAAAAATATTTTTAAAAAATGAGTAAGAATATCATCAACATGCCTATATCAAAGGAATTAATAGTAGTAATTTGCTAATTGTATAACTAAATAATAGATTTGAAACCTGAAGAGCAATCCATTAGATTGATACATCCAAATCATACTATTTCCATTTCAGTTTTTCATCATTAATGTTCTCCAATTAAATTTTATTTGATTTTCCTTTTTTAGCTTTTTCTCTTTTATCTTTTTTCTCCTTTTAACTTTTTTTTTCCTTTATCTTTTAATTATTTTTATAGTGAATTAAAAGGTGCAACAGTAGTGAGTATTTCTTTTTGTCATTTTTTACTGTTTATTTTGGAGAATAGTGAAACTTGTCAGTTGACAGCTTTTGGCTTCCAAATAAGTCAATGTCCTTTTCCAGTTCAAAATCACCCCTCTAACTTCTCTGTTTTATATTTTACACTCTTTTTTTTTTTTTTGGCTCTGTTACTAAAAACTAGAAATTGTTTAAACATAGAGAGAGAAAAATAGGCTCAAAAATATTCAAATTTCTCTTTTTTTCTATTTATGTTGTATAAGGGATTTCAAGATCCTATAAATGTCTTAGGGTTTTGCTGCAGCCAGAAGTGATTCTTTATATAAAGGGATTGCTATAAGTATTGTTTTTCTGTGTAATGGTGACTAAGTGGGAATCAAGACAGGTAAAGATTCTGTCTTTAGCATTTTCTGTTTGGTTTCATCACTATCTCTTGTTATTTGCTCTGTCAGTAAATTGTGTTTTCTTTTGAAAAAAACAAAAGACTCCAACTTTTCTTGAATCTGAAGGTATAGTGATTCTGGATGTTTGAGTTTTTTTTTAGCTTCTGAGATGGTGAAAGGGAGATAAAAAAGTTGGGTTTTTTTTAATGTGTTTTTGAGATGATTTGTTCATTTGGTGAAGTTGAGTCACAAAGATGGGTTTCTAGGCATACCCATTTGAAAAGTTCTTGGATTCAACATAGAAAAGATGGCGTCTTTACATATCCTCCTCCTCTGTTTCCCCCATCTCCTCCTTCATTTGGTGGAAGTTCTAGTTTTCATAAGGAACCAAACTCATCTTCTTCATCCCCATCTGGAAACAAGATTAGTCCAGCTGTTCTTTTCATTATAGTTATATTAGCTGTCCTGTTTTTCATATCTGGTCTGCTCCATTTGCTAGTTAGGTTTCTTATCAAACACCCTTCTTCTTCAGCATCATCTCAGTCTAATGGATATCCTGAAGTTTCTAGTTCAGATGCTTTGCAAAGACAGTTACAACAGTTATTCCATTTACATGATTCTGGTTTGGATCAAGCATTTATTGATGCATTGCCTGTCTTTTTGTACAAAGAGGTTGTTGGTCCTAAAGAGCCCTTTGATTGTGCTGTTTGCTTGTGTGAATTCTCTGATAAGGACAAATTGAGATTGCTCCCTACTTGTAGCCATGCTTTCCATATCAACTGCATTGATACTTGGCTCCTCTCGAACTCAACGTGCCCTCTTTGTCGAGCAACTCTTTTCAATCCCGGGTTTCCCATTGAAAATCCAATTTTCGATTACGTTGAGCCAAGAGATGATGATGGTTATCATGGTAATGGGGATCATGAGTACCCCACTTCTCAAAAGACTATGGAACTAGAGGAAGTTGCGGTTGCTAAAGCAACATTTCCCGTGAGACTTGGTAAGTTTCAAAGATTGAATGAAGGGGGAGAGGGAGAGGGAGAGGAAGTAGAAGGAGTAGGAGAGAGCAGTAGTAGTAATTTGGACGCAAGAAGGTGCTTTTCAATGGGTTCATATCAGTATGTGGTTGGTGATGCTAATCTTAAGGTAGCCTTGGACAATGAGCGAAAGACGAATAATATGAATCAAGCCAATTTGTCAGAGCACAGTCCTAATCCGTCAATTGATGAAGAGAATGAGGGGAAAAAGATAGGTATCGGCACAAAAACAGATAGTTATTCTGTTTCCAAAATATGGCTTTGGTCGAAAAGAGGCAAATTTGCAAGTTCTTCAGATTGCCAAATGGAAGATCAGCCTCCTTCTGGTATGGACTTACCATGGCTTAGAAGAACAGAAGGCATGTAGTGAATTCTGATCTCTTATTCTCTTTGTTTTATCCTTTTTTGTTAAATGATAACACAGAGGTGAGTTTGCCTTTTGGCTAGTATTCTTTTAGATGCTAACTCAACAAAGCATGCCATACTTGATAAATGATAATCAGCTTGATTCAAAAGTTTGTTCCACAACTGCTATTTACTATTATTCTTATGTTTCTTAAGTTCTGTAAATGTATAGTCATCTCTTCATTCAATTGGTTCATGAATTCTTTAGTGATTAACATATGAAGCCTAATGATCAGAGTGTAGGGATAACATTTTTTTTCATTTGTCATGAGCTGTGTTAGTAACCACCTGTAACATGCCCAAAATTTGCAGCTTAGTCCTTGAGCAGTTTCAAACTGAGTTGTTGTGTGTTACTTGAGATGAGGGTCTTTCGGAAACAACCTCCCTATATCCACGAGGTAGGATAAGGTCTACATTCACTCTACCCTCCCTAAACCCCACCTGTGGAAATACACTAGGTATGTTGATTCTTGAAAAAGGTGGATACTGTATTTTCCTTAGAGTCACAAGTGTGGATTCATTTTTTTGATAACGGAGAAATTTCCAATTGCTAGTAGGCTCAACATTGACACTGGATAGATAATGGACCCCTGTTTACCCTCGTCCACTTAAATTCCAGGTTTTCGTGTGTGGCAGTACTCAAACTTGTGACATGTGCTCAACTCAAATATCTCTCACGGGTTGTTCTTTTACCCTTGAACCAAACCAATTCCCTATGGCACTGTCGTCTTAGTTTATAGAAAATGAAGACTGGGATTCTCTTTGGTTCTCAAAGCATCCTATTAATTTGGCTTACGTGGTCTTATTGACCTATCTTTTGCCTTAAACCACACACATAAGCAAACTTCACTCTTTCGTTTGTTCTTTTATCTTTTCTGTTGCGATGGAGGAGGGGTGTTTGTGTGGAAGGGCGGTGTTTGAACACATGTTTTTGGTGTAGTGGTGGGATCCATGAAAGCAGTGGCTTTGTTGGAGACCATATTAAGTGGCATCAGTTATGTGTCATTTGTCTTCAAATATGACCCTGTTTGTAATTAAAGCCTTGTTGATTCTCCAAGAAAGAGTGCTGGCAAAATCATTAAGTTACAAGTAGAGATTAGATATCATAACCCCCTACTAATTATTAGTTAATTGACAATAATAATGCAGCCTCACATGTTGCACTGAGGCTTAAACTTTAATAATTAGCTGAAAATGTACTTCTCTTTTAATACAGTAACACTGTTAAATTTCCTTAGTTTTGCAAGTTTGACTTCCTTTGCCTAGCTACATTGAACACATTACAACTTTCCTAGTTCTAGCAATGATCCATCCTTTCAACTTTAACAAGATGTGTGGGGTTCGAGCCTTTGAAAGGAAAAACTCTTAGATGGACCAACGCTACGTGAATCTAAATTAGTTAGGCCTACAGATTCAGATGATTGTACTGAAAAAGTTTTTCTAAGATGAGAGAGAAAAGTTCCCTTTTGTACCTCAAATTTTCCCTCTATATTTTCCTTCTTTGTACTTTTCCTTTTTCTTCTTTCCGTCCCTAGATGTAGGGTAAAAGGTTGCACAAATTATTTTTTGCAACAGCTTCTAAATTGTTCCACATTCTATGGTGGGATCATTCAGGCAAATAGTTGGATTGTACTACAAAATTCTCCTTTCTCTCTTCTTCTTTATATCCGAGGCTCCGGCTCTACTATACTTGGCAATTTGAACTTGTAACATGCTCCTAAGTCCTAACCGACAACATATCGCGTGTTGTATATGTAACGTTGGACCAAAGTCATTTGACCGTGTAGCAAATAATTTGGAGTAAATGACATCTTTCACTGGAGGGAGAAAATAATGTGGAATCACGAGTGCAGATTATAGTCCTTCTCAAAGACTATATCTTGAAAATCTGTACCACATGACAACCCACACATTGGTAAAGTGGACCAGAAGAGTTTTAGATTTATTCAACTACAGGGTGGGGTCGGGTGTTAGCTTATTTGGACTTGCACATTGTATTTTTCTTTGGTTTAGGCAATGAATTGTCAATATTCTGTAGTGACTGGAAAATGACTTAGTTATGTGGTCCACACATATTAGTACTAATAATAGCTGAAACTTCACCTTTCAATCATGCTCAAGTTGGTCCATTATTGGTTATTCATCATACTTTTTTTGTCTCTTCTTCTGCGTCATTTCATCATTATAAATTATGAATTTCAATTGTTTAACTTATTATGTACTAATACTAATGTCGATCTTATTAGATTAAGTAACTTTGTCTTCTCAGATAACCCCAAGGAAGCTGTAACTACCACCCACCATATAATCAAGCCATATATGATCAAATAATAATAATGCTAGTTAATATGGAGAATCAATTGGGCCAACAAACATAGAGCGTATAGCGAACAGCGAACCTGAAATTTAACGAATTACTATATAGTATATTTGATGCCTACCATAGGTGATAAAAATGATTATAAAGTAGAAATAAAGTTGGTAGCAATTAGCAAATCTTGGTGGGGGGTTGAGCACTTTGTGTAACAGGGAAGGACCCAACTAAATTAGTAATAGTCAAAAGGCTACTGGATTCCAACCCTTTTTCACCATGATTACACCAAGGAGATGATTCATTCAGAACTCAATTAAATTCTTTTTTACAGTTAATATCTTTTTATAGTCAAGATTAAGTTGAACATTCTCTTCTTAATCAATGCCATAAATATTACTTTCTTTCAATAGTAAATAACCTTCTATAAACATTATTGTTAATTACTTACTCTGAATCAATTTAATTTTATGAATCATCCCATCTACAAGTTCAATGATAATCTGATGGAACAAATCATCAAAATAAACTAGAAAAATCCTGTGATTTATCAAACTGTACACAAACAAACAAAAGTTGGTAGTAACATTTTTAAAGAATTGAATTGAATAATACTCCCTTACAGCAATTAACTAATCAAACGAATAAAACAAATACTCAACTAAAATAAAATAAAATAAGAGTACTCAAATCTTTTTTTACTTCAACTTAATCAACCGACCAAATTTTATGTCAGAGAGAATCAAAACCACCTGTATCATCACCGTCACAAGCGTTTCAAATAACAGAACCCTGCCCAATTTCTCCGCCGCAATTCTCGGCCCATCGCCGCCGCTTGTCCGACTCCACATCATGGCATTTTTTTTTCCTAATTCGCCACTTCAATCAAGATTCCGGCGGCTGAGGAATTCACAACAAGGATGGTGGGTCTTTGCCCAAATCCATTGAAGACTTAGCAGAAACCTGAATTGAAGCAAATCTCGACGAGAAATCACGGAATAAACGATCATCTTCCGATTGATCGTTTACCCCTGGTCCATCGTCGAAATTCAAGGAGTAACTCAACGGGTCGTAATTGAATTTATTTGTTTTGGAACGATTTTTATTGAATCGTCGAATGAATGTCTTCCATTTTGGACCTGCCACAAGTTCCGACCACTCCCTGACTTTCATAACGGCGATCAAACCCTTATCCCACCAATGGGGTTCTTCCTTTTGATCGCTGGTAGACACCCGTTCCCATACGCTTCTGCCACATGTGAAAGATGGAAACCAGAAACAACAACAACCCCTTTTCGTGAATTCAAGCTCCTGCAATTCTTCATTCACGCCTGAGTCTTTTGGGGATAATTCCGGGTTTGTTTGACCCGCCATGTTTCAAGAAATTAACAACAACAAGAAGAAGAAAATATCACACAAACCGCAACCCCTTTAAATTAGGGATTTTGTTGTTTGCACATAAATGTAGAATTTTATAGAAACCCTAAAGCATTGGACTCTGGATTTCTCGCTGTGCATTAGTTGTGAATGTTTATAACGGAAATATAGCAAGAGATGAAGGGAAAACCGGTGACAAATTATTAGTGGGGGGGTGCAAACAACTGTTATAGGAACACAGCTGGAGCCAACTAATTTTCGGCTTAGTTATGATTGTACTCGTGGCAATTTTTTATTGGAAGATTAGCTATTCAACTGTGGGCCTGCGGCGCCTCTCCTAGTTAATCTCATTTTGTCTTAGTAATTAACGGATTGTTTTGTTGAAAGTCACCTATTATTCCCGATAATTCTTACAAGGGTATTAAAGTCCTCAACGGTCGAAAATCGAACCAACGGATTATTTTTTTTTGTCAATCTTCTTTTTTCTGATTGGTATATTGGTCTTCACTTTCACATTTACTTCATGTATTAAGTCACCATATTTGAGTTTCACATACTCTGTTTTCGTTTTGCTTAACCTCAATTAGATATCATGATATTCAAACATTCGTTATATTATTATCTTTATTACATGTCTCGTCGATTAATACTATAACATTCGTGAATAATATACACTACAATATCTCTCCTACTATATGCCGTACTATCAATTTTTTCAATTCCTCTATTACTAAAACAAATAAAAACAAGCCAAGGATCAATTTATAGTGCAACACCATCATGATCCGAAAGTTAATTATTTGGTGATATGAGTAATTTTTTATTTGTTGACAATAATAGAAGTTATTAATATTGAAACTTCGTTACTATATTATATAGAATCTTGTCCCACATTAGATGGACAATTTTTATATTACATGATAATTAAGAAATCATTAATAGATTGAGCAACTTTATTATTTTTTTCCTTTGTTTATATTAATTATCCTATTGAAAAAATAAATTCTTTTGTCTTCAAAATTTGTTTAAACTTCCTAAGGTCATATAGTTGCAGGGGTAAAATGGGAAAAAAATAATTTTGTTCTGATAAAGTAAGTGATCAAGTAATATAAGACAAATAATTTTAATGAAAAGCCCATCAAATATGAAATGGAGGGAATAGCTCAGAAGTGAAGGATTCACTTTTTTTTTCAAGCTATCAGTAATTTATTTTATCATCTTTGACTTCATAAAATTTTGAAAATGTTTTATGATTGGTTAAACTAAAAGAGAAGAAATTTAGTTCAAGGTCCAAGATATGTTGAGGATATAGAGTTTTAATTGTGATTATGGTTTTAATAAGAGAATGATATTTTCAAAGATTTCATTTATTTATTTTTTGCAATCTCTGATCATAAAAGGGGTCATATTAACAAAGAACATGTGTATGATGAGACACAAAATTGATCTGCCATGCGTTTAATAAATGTGAAATTAAGTGCTTATATATATGTTTTATACTTTAATCTGTTGGTCTCAAACTATTTATCATGTTATATTTTTTGAGAGTTAAATAATAAAAAATTTAAAATATATTTTCTTACGATATGGATAGGAGAAAAAATGATAGTTTTTTAATAATTTTTTTAAATAGTTTCATTTTAATTTTAAAATATTAAAGTAATTAAATTTAATTTAATTCTGAAAATCAATTAATATTAATTTTCGAAAAATAAAATGTGATCCAAAATACTTTTGTATGGAGTGATGGAGTAGTGATTAAATTTGCAAACACTATATAAAAGTCTTGAAGTTCGTTATTTCCACCTAATAATATTCTTGAAAGATGAACCATTAAATTAAATATACCTCTTGAGTTCTTTTATTTTCACCTAAAATTATTGTATTTATTATTCGTAGTAGCAGTAGCTTTTAGTCAACTTAGACCGAAAAAAAAGAAGAAAAAGGAGAATAATTCTGTCTTTATTTGATTTTAATATAATAAATAAAGTTATAATATTCCACCAAACTCTTTGTGTGCAAATATTAGTGTAGCTGGAAAAGCAATTGGTAAGGGAGTAGGACACAAGCAACCAAATGCTGAGCCTCTAAATAAAGGGAATATGGAATCTAGTGTATGGTGTATGAATTTATTTTTATTATATTAATATATATGTATTTGTTAGCACTTTAATTAGTTGAAGAAAAAAACTTAACACTTTGATTATAATAATTAGAGTGCTTGGTGGATGTTATATTCTAATTTCTCTCCAAAATAATTGCCACATATGTCATATAGTATCAACTCCCCTTCAAATTTTTAATCAATCTTTTGTGTTCTTTATTTTACTTGAGAACATTCATGATTTGATTACCAGAGTGTATATTTGAAATATCTCATAATTAAGAATGTCAGTCACAAAAAGATTTGATATAATTGTGTGTTATACTATTGTGTGCTGTATGAAAAAAATCGACTAATTAATTCATAATTCATATAATCACAATTATGGAGGATTGGTGTCTTGGAAATTATGCAAAGAAATTTTCCTTGCATGTTCTACATTAATTAAGGTTGAATTTATAGCCTTAGATAAAGTGGATGGAGAAGTTTAATGACTCCGTCGATGACACTTCATTTTGGCCCAAATCGTTGATGTTATATGTATATATTGCCATGGTCAAACGATAATTAAAAAGGCAGAAAGCGTAATGTATAACAAAAAATCTCAGCATATACAATAAAGGTATAATATCGTTAGCAAACTACTTTTTATAGTGGAATTATCGTAATTGACTATGTAAAGTCATCAAGAAATAATGTGTCGAATTCACTTACATAGACTATGATTAAGGACAAATTGTCGTGATGGTAACTCTATCTATATAATAGAAGATTGGAGATCCTAAAATCTAGGTTCAAAAAGATCAAACAAAGTCATTGATAACGATTCAACATAGTCAAAATAATTTTTTGATCCAAGGGTAAAGCGTTAAGGCCTTATAATGGTTTCTAAATTTGATACGTATATATCAAATAGTGTCATCTCGCAAGATGACACTTTTAGAAATCACCTACTAAAGTATAAGTTATTTCAAGGAGAAATTTGTTATGTCAATTATCTACGCATTTATGAACCAAACAATATTAATGGATGAAATAAACAAAATAGTGAAAATCAAAGGCAATATTCAAGCATATGTTCATACTATCATTGACTATAAATTCAGAGGACCAACATCAATTTTCGTCATCAAATTTCTGAACTTTTTCAACATTTTAATAAACAAATATTGGGACTTTGTGTGATTTGTATCACCATCTTTGCATTCGACTTCTGAAAGAAATTAATTTTCTTAATTAAGTAGAAGAGTAAATTCTGTAGCCGCATATACTAAATTTAAAGTTTCTATTTTTTGAGGGAAAATATGATTTACTTGGAGACTGAATTCGAATTGTTTTGACCAAATTCAAAGTTGAAAAAAGAGAGAAATATTTTGAGGTTCCCCTGTTGTTCGCTTTAGTTGTTGATTAGAATTTAGTAGTAGGTTAACGTTAAAAATGCAATTTGTATGGTAATGAGTCAAGTTTACGCCATCTTTTTCGACCATTTCCCCATCAAATTTATAAATACTACTCATTCTTCACAATTATTTTTTATTTCAACTTGTTTCACTAGATAATTAAGCCATTTTAATTTTACTATATTCCTCTCCATCTATCAAATCAAATGAGTATGAAAATGGGCACAACAAAATGTTTAGCTATTTTCATGACTTTCTTTTTGTTAGTCACTTACATCCAATGCCGTCCAATCACAAATCATTCTAATGAATCAATCAAGCATTCAAATTCTCATAACCAACGCATGAAAGTTCATCAACTTGGTGGCTCATCAGTTTCTCTAACTGAAGCCAAGAACTCGGGTCCGAGTCCTGGGGAAGGCCATAATGTGGTAAACAATGAACACAATTGATATTATTCTAATTGTTTAGTGTTTCACCTTCGTTGGTAGAGAGAATTATGTTTCTTTATATTATCTTGGACAATTTTAACCCTATATATAATTTAGCTTTTTTGAATTGAGTTTATGTCCAAAGTTGCAAGAGTACATACACAGTTCGTAATTATTCATTACTGCATTTTCTATTTTTATTTTTCAAAATTTTAGTGACGAGTACTCTAACCAGCTGCTAACTATATTCTACTTTTGAGTTCTATTTTTTTTTTTTGTAAACGCATCAATAATGTTAATTTGATTTGTCTTTATCATCTATATGAATTTATTTCTATGTAATGTTTTAAAAATTACTCGCTAGACGTTGTTGTTTCAACTTTCCATCATATTACCTATTGCTTGACGAGCCGTGGATTATGCTTGCAAGAAATAAAAATAGAGAAGGACCGTATCAGAAGGATCTATTTTCACAACTATTGTAATTCTATATTTTTCCAAATAAAAAATAAAAAATTTTGCGTGCTAAATTATTGCATTACACAAAATTTTGCGTGCCATGGTATACTAATCAGTGACCACGATGCATGTGTCCTATTTCAGTTAGTTATCCACACTGATGTTACTTGAGAAAAAAAACATTACTACTGGTCAAATTGATGACTCTTCTCTTAAAAGCTTGAGTGATTAAAAAGTCATTTTTTGTAACTTGTAGTACTAATTAAATAAGACCATTTGCGCTTCAATTTTTAGGTATTCAAGTGTCTAAGTTTTGACGATCAACAGTGTTATTTGATACATATATTAATGAAAAAAATAACAAGTACTAAATGAATTAGTCGAGATATGAACAAACAGTTGAGGGTCAGATTGATCCCCTTGCATCACATGTTGTTTAAATTCCACAAGTCATTTCAGTATACCTACTGAAATTATTTTCATGTGTTTGCTTGGGGACAAATTAAAGTTCCTTTGAAAACTCGAGTTAGGCCTGTTTTTGGACAAGTATGCATGCTATGCCAAGAGAGATTTCTTTAAGTTTACTTTATATTTAGGTCATTATTGATTGTTTTTAAAGGGAATTGATCTCCACACTACTCAACGTCTATTCAAAAGCATTTTCTTCATGTTTTAGATCATCGAATATTTTATTATTGAACACTTGAATTTCTCTCTAAACAATATTTGTCAGGCTTATACCCCAACAAGAATCATTTTTCGAAACAGGGAGTCCCACATCCAATTTAACTTTTGAAAACGTTTGAGTCAGGCTTCAAGATGTTAAGTGTACTACTAGGAAAAAAGAAAATATTCCCAAATAATTCTCAAAAAGATTCACTATAAGTTATGGATTACAAAAGAAATTCAGAATTCATATACTACTTTTGTTTGTTTGTGCTGCTTTCTATGATCATATCCATTTCCCTATGAAAGATACAAGAGAAGTGAAATCCAGACAGAGTCCAAGTTGATGTTTTTCGCAATGGTCTAGCTATTTCCATCAGAATGAGTAACGCGTGCTGTAGTTGTACCTGGATCGAACGTTGTGACTATTATAAGCAGGATCACCATAATCAACTGCTTTTATCACCACTGTTTCACGTCGTCCATCCTGTTCTTGAACTGCTCCAAACACAATCTCTTTCGTTTCACAGCTTTCCTCGTAGTATGTCTGAGGACTTGATGACTGGTGCTTGTCGTGATGCTGATACACTTGTGGAAGAAACTGTTGTTGCTGAAAATTGCCATGCCCATGTGCAGCATTGCCATTCCATCCTACATAATGTGATTGACTTTGTCTGATATGTCGTGGTTTCTCCGGGTCTTTGTTCATGATTGGATAGGTTTTTCGGGGTGTAGGGTCTCTGGTATCAAGGGGCGGGGCCTCGTCTTCATCTCGAATTACATAGCTTTCTTGCATTGGCCATGTACTCGACTGTTTGTGATTGTAATGGTAGTGCTGCTGTACATGATGGGGGTAAGGGTTCTTTCTGAAACCTGAGAACATTCCTCCAAATATTTCAACTACAGTCGAACCAGTGTTCATAACAAGCCTTCCTAGTGATATAAACAGGTTTTCATCCTGTTTCTCGTATTCATCTTCTGGCGGAATTATGGGAGGCCTCACTGACTTCATATTTCTCTGATATGGTGCATGTTGCATGCCTCTGACAGGAGCCCGCTGATCGTCCTGCCAATCAAGAAGGAAATGCATAAAAGATTTGCATGATGTTCCGCACTAATAATTGCTCCTTTATATTAATCCACATGTGTAGGGAGCTTGGTGTTGAAATAAATGAGGAATTATTTTTTGATTCCTAGTAAATTTTATGCTCATTGCATCCAACTTTCATCCTTGTTCTATCTCCTTTTTGTCCATATTCCAAGGGAATGATAATACTTGATAGATTCTATGATTTAGGGAAAGAACAAAGAAACGGATTCTCAAGGTCATAGTTGCTTACACTGTTCGATGAAAAAAGGGCTCCAATTCTACGTTGTAACAAGGCCAGCATGTAACCGAAAAATACGGCAGCACAAAGCAGTGCTACACCTGCAGGGATAACATATATATTTTTTCTTCTGAACTTCTTTCATAATCAGTGGTGAATTAACTGGTAACACCAAGAATTAGAAGGGTTGGGTTTACCGAGTTGGAGATTGTTGTCGTCATACTGGTGTGAACAGTCATCATCATTGAGCTGTATCTCTCTAATTGCCTGGTTTCCTCTGTCTATTACTAATAGCGAGCAGCTGCTACCAACGAAAACCACATCAAAATCGTTAGAAAATTGTGCATCTTCACTTGGCCCATCAAGATGACCTCCACCTCGGGCTGACTTTCCTCCAGCAATAGTTACAACTCCTGCATATTATATAAAATATGCTGGAGTCATGAATGATACTCGATTGAATTTCTAGTAACATTAATTTTCTTATCGAACTAGTAGTACCGTATGATTCTACCATGATCATATGCATGTAACATTAGATGAGCCAGCCAAATGCTGGTATGGGTTAGATTTCATAGCAGAAAGAGTTTATGCATCAATCAGGACAAATGTTAGGCAGACTTCCAAAAGTTTACCAGCATCACTGATTTTTCTGATTGCCATATTCATGGTATCCGCAACGTATATATTTCCTTGATCATCCATGGCAATTCCTTTGGGATGGTCCATCCTTGCTTCTCGTAGCCTCCCATCCACATGCCCCGAGTACCCTTCAGGAGATCCAGCAACCAATTTTGGACGGCTATCTACAGTTCAATCATCCGCATAATCACAATGTCAAAATTTGATAGAAGAAAAACATAATCATATAGAAGTGCTTATCAACATCTAAAACACATGCATTCCTCCAAACCAAGAAAAGAAGTGAGAGAAGCTGAACTATACAGCAGCACAGAATGCAATAAGCGAGAGTGAAGACACACATCCTACACAACTAGTGAAGGCATTTGATTAATTGAGAGTGAAAACACAAATCTACTTTTGCTCGGAAAATTAAGAATGAGCTCATTTTACTTTAGAAAAGGGATCATAAGCAATTAGACAGTAAAGTGAAAGACGCTGGTCACAAAATAAGATGGAGGGAACTTAAAGAGTTTAATTAGAAAGAACCACCAAAGCTCTGTCTGCTTCAAGAAGTGGCCCTATGGTAAGGAAATGAATGCGAACCTCAGAACAAAAGGAAAAGAAAGGAATATTTCAAAGCAATTTAGAGCATGAAAACTGAACAAATATTCGAGATTTTAGAGTGAGTACTGTAAAGCTATTCAAGCATCTAGAGTGTGATCATTTCTTTCTTGTATACTAGTAATAAAACTTTTGAGCGAAAAGTATTTGAATAATAATTGTAACTCCCATAGTAGGACCACCTAGCATGATTCAAAGTTTTGTAGTAATAATATTTAAGGGAATAATGAACAGTGCAGAAGCATGAGTTTATTCTTTACCCACAAGAGACACAACCTTTTATTTTGAATTGGATTAGAAAAACATAGAGGACCCCATAGAAATGATTGCCTCCCTCTTCAGTAAAGAATAAAGCGGAGAAGTTTAGCCTAGCACTCAAGACTCAAAGAACTTGGTCCCAATACAAAAGGCAGAAATTAACAAATTTAGAAAAAGATGGAATGCTTCTACATTCAACTTAACTAAAACAAAGAGGGAAAAAAAAAGAAGATGTTCCATCTTCACAAAAGCAAATATGAACCCCAAACATAAAAAGTCCATTGTAATAAAATTCAGATTCGCATAAATCTTGTAAATGAAGCTGTTGGGCTAAATCAGCTAAAAGATACTCTTAACATGGTGTGATATTGTCCGTTTTGGGTCAAACCGGTTTTCTTCAAAAGGCCTCCCACCGTTAAGAGATCGCACATATTATATGTAGTTTTCCAATCTTTTCAGTTATCAATATGGAGACTTTGTTCGCACACGCAACAAAAACAATTAGAATAAGAATATTTTGAAAACTGACAAAGAGAGAGAGGAACATTAGCTCTCAGGATTAAGTCCTAGAATGTGTCAATCACAACCATAATGAACATAAAAACGATACTGATTTTGTAGCTCCCAGTATTTGAATTACACAACACTAAACGAAACGAAATGCTGTAAGACAATAATAAAAACTCACATCGAGACAATGGTGTTGAAACTCTGTAAACATTACTATTCTCAGAATCCAAAATGAGAACTTCTCCAGTTGAAGAAACCTCCACTGAATAAGGTTCAATTCCCATCTTGCTTCCATCAAACACAGTTTCAACAACGTATCCACTCTCAAACTTAATCATTGAACGGCTAGAAACAGCTGCTTTAATCAAAACAAACAAACCCCGTCATTTCAACAAACACTCAAAAGGCACAATTCACTAACAATTGAAAAAACAAAAACAGGGGATATACACCAAATATACCTGTTTTTGTCGTCGATTTTAGTGACCACGCCCACTTAAACATCACAGATGCAACATTAGCAACAACCCCACCAACAATCTCTGCAGAAAAACAAAAAAGATTGAAACTTTATATAAAAAAAACAAAGATTTGAATGAAGAAAACAGAGGATCTAGTTAAGAAATGTACTAACTTGCAGCAGGGGTTGCTGAGGCTGATGAAAATTCAATCAATAGAAGAAAGACAACAAGAAATAAGACTACCCAATTCCTTTTCATGATTCTTGCAAGTTACTATCCAAGATTACAACTTTGAACAATTTAATACAAGGTAAGACAAAAAGCTCACATTGTTGTTAATTTAGTGAAAGAAACAGAGCAGACAAATATACAGAGAAACAGAGTAAAAAGCTAGTAGTAGTAGTATTATATTAAGGATACTAAAAACTTGAAGTTAACTCTATACAAAAATTGGTTAAAATAAAAAGTAAGAGAGAAATCAAATGCTTCTTTACTTTTTGTTGTTAATTTTTTTTAATAAAGAGTTTGGTCAGTAAATAAGAGTGGATTTGCAGCGCATGAGTAAATTGACGGAAATAGCCTTCGGTGTTGAGGTACTGCAATCGAGAATGATAAGGTTAAACGTGACCTTTACAGAGTGATGTTCTCAAGACAAATAAAAACAACAACAAAGACAGGTATCAGAATATCAGAACTCATGCGTGCGTCTGCTTTGCCGGTAACTCATTATTTACTCTCTTTTTTCTCATATTACTTTTATATTAAATAGTAATATATTTAAATTTAAAATTATTAATAAAATTTACCTCTAATTAATATTATCTTAAGAAATGTGACTAAGTTAAAAAGGGGTAAGAAAAATAAAAGTATTATTAACAACAATATATACCTAGCGTAATTTCAATTGAAATGTGAAAGAATAGAATATATACAAATTTTACTTTTATATAAGGTAAAAAGATTATTTGTGATAGATTTTTGGTGTGCTCTAATATTGTCAATAGGTGATGGTTTATAATAAGTATAATTAATAATTTGAAAAATAAGTTATTTGAAATCTGGTGAGTGTGGGGTTCGAACTTCGAACCTTGAGGAACTTGCCTGAGTTATTTTTGTTTAATTCGAGACCTAAAAAAGATGATTCGTTCTTTTTGTTTAATTCGACACTAAAAATAAAAAGATGATTCATTTGCCCTTTTCCCTCATCATCACGTTTTGTCAAGAAAGAATTGAGTAAAAGATTCATTGCGTCTTCTGCACTCAAGTAAAAGATTCACATTCCTCCCAAAATTCCATTATTTATTTATCTTTCTTAGCAACAAAAAAAAATTATCGTCCTATCACAAGTTACACTGATAGCGCGTTATAGAGTAGTTATACATAGCAAGAGAATATTAAACAACTTGTTAAACTCGTATTTTCATCCTTTTATTCAAACATACATTGCCTTTAAAGCTCAGTATTTCCTTTTTTTTTGTGGTATTTTATTGCCTTGTATAAAGCAAAAACTCATGTACCATTACAACATTTACAAAGCTTTTCGAATTTAAAAAATACCAAAAAAGAAAAAACATATGCTACAATTATATCCTTTAATTAGAAAAAAAGTAAAAGCACAAATTATACATGGTAGATCATTCCAACCTCCAAAGTTGAAGCTTGAGGGAAGCTCAATGCATATGTTGGTCCACGACAATTTCTTCTTAAAAAGTCATATCCTATGTTAATCACCAGTTTTTTTATCAAACTTGAACCCCTTTTAGCTCTAACATAACAATGACCAAGTATAAATGCCATTCCTGCTTCCCTAGCTTCCATGAGTTCTTGCAACTCTTCGCGAACGCTTAAATCCATTTGTGGACTCTCTGGCACCAGAAATCTTACTCTTTTTCGTGGTACTTCTGGCGAGCTGATTTCTATCATTTCTGTATCTACATGAGTCAACTCTCCATTCTCCTCGCATATTCTTATCCCATCAATGTGTGTTGAAGTTGTCCCAATAACCGTCAGCCTTTCATTGGCGTCTATATCTTCTACAGCTTCAAAACTCTGTCCTCGTCCCTCTGAGCGGATGAATTCACCTATGCTACAAACTAGATCCTTTTCAAACTCTACGTCATCCATGTGAATGTCTCGATAACCATATCGTGCTATGCATCTGTAGACACGGTGCTCTTTGGGTCCGATTCTTCCAACAAGGAACCTTTCTTCAGGTCTCACGTGAGGTACTGGGACAGACTTGATGCAAAGGAAAACAAGGACCTGGTGGAAAGCAGGGAGGTTGGTAATGAAATGGGAGAAAATAGCTGGAATTCCTGTAACAAGCTCGGTGTGAATGAGGCCAATGCCACGGACCCGTGTAATACCCAGGTTGGGACTCAAGGTGAGCAGCCAGTTGATGGGAATTTTGTTTTCAACATCAAACTCGTACTTCTTCAGGGTTCCGTAATGCCAACTATACATGACAGCTAGAAATATAAAAGAGAGAACAATCGGTACCCAGGCCCCTTCGAGGAACTTGATTAGGGAAGCTGAAAAGTAGAGGGCTTCAATGGAACCAAAGAAGAATATAAAGCATATGGCGAACAACACATTTTTGTGCCAGCAGAGGACAATGACTAGAGACATGAAGCAGGTAGTGACCAGCATAACAGTTATAACTGCCAAACCTGCAAGAGGAAAGGTTGCACTGTAATTTCCAACGAAATTTAGTCCTACCTAGCATTCTTCTAACCTTAGCAAAACACAAGCATTCAAGAAAAGGTAAACCTGCAAATCTAATTACATGTAAGCATTGCAGACACTAAACCAAAATTGTCATTGTCTATCTATAACATTTCTATGAGGTTGAGAGTTAATTAACTTTCTCGTAGTATGTTTTAGAAACAGGCTGTCTTCTTAAATTATGTAACTTGCAACTTATCCCTGCAGTTTTCCTACTAATGTGTAACTAACCAAGTGATTCTAATGTTATAACGAACCAACAAGACCAATTTAAAATCAGAAAATAACAGGGAAGTGAATTTTCTGTTCTGTCCATGGATGTATTAAAAGAGAGTTCTGTTCCGGTCAGGAAAGAAAAGGAGGAATAAGATATGAAAACATGAAACTTAATCAGGCATTTATATAATAATGCATATTATTTAGCTGTTGATGATACCTGATGCATTGCTTATGTGTTTTGTGTCACGGAAGCCAATAGTAACTGCCAAGCACAGCACCATCAACGTCCAGTTTACCTCTGGAATGTAAATCTGGCCATGGATTTTGGATGATGTATGTACTATTTTGACCCTTGGGAAGCAACCCAAAGCAGAACATTGCTTGATTATGGAAAATGTCCCAGTGATGATGGCCTGGCTCCCAACCACTGCAGCAAGTATTGCAATAGCCAGAACAGGATAGCGTAATTTTTCTGAGACAATGATAAACATATGAATATGTTGAGATGTTAAAAGAGATAACGATGCTGCAACTTCAAATGCATTAAGAAAAAAAAATGAGAACGTAGAGAAAAGAGGATCAAAGTACTTACCAGGTACTGATACATAGAACCCAATGTGGTAATCACTTGCGATAACGTGATGCTTGGAAAGATACGCAGCTTGTCCCATATAAGCAAGAATTAGTGATGGGTAAACAACGAAGGTAAAAGCTATCTGCAGAGAAGCAGCTCTTGTTAGGATTTTGGTTGAATTTTGCAGTTGCCAACATAAAGCACTTTAACTTGGTACATCTACAAGGACCTTTATTCACATTGAACAAAACAACAGCAGAAAATCTCATTTTGACAATAAACAATTTAACACACATCAGCTCAGTATCCTCCAAAATGTGGGGTACAGATTTGAAGGCACTTTTCTGAAGCAAAGTTCAGGAAACTGATGCAAAGCCATCCTGTGTCAAGATTCGAGTTAATTACCTTAATAGACAGCTGTGAGAAGTGTCCAAGATCAGCAAACATAGCCTCTGAACCTGAAAGATGGAAAAGCAAAGAGAATACAAAATTAATTCAAATAACTTGAGGAATTTGACATGCAAAGAAATGACAAATCCCACCATAAACATCAAGCTAACAATTTCACATCAATGAATGGGCTACCTGTTATGCATAATAAAATCCCACCCAGTGACATCCATCCTCCTCTTTGGGTCTTCTTCAAGAATTTGTACATGTAGTATGGAGACAATGCTTGGTAAA
This sequence comes from Solanum stenotomum, assembly GCF_019186545.1. Taxonomy (NCBI): domain Eukaryota; kingdom Viridiplantae; phylum Streptophyta; class Magnoliopsida; order Solanales; family Solanaceae; genus Solanum; species Solanum stenotomum. Next base: position 48,955,636 of record NC_064293.1, read on the forward strand.
CATGGGGGTTCCAGTGGATGATGTTGTACACCCCAATTGCACTAATGCACAAAAGCCATGTAATCACAATCGGTGCAAATAGAAATCCTAGTCGATGTGTCCCATAATGTTGGAGAAAAAATAAGAACACAAGTATGACACAAGCAACTGGAACTTCTACATCTGCAGGATAAAAATCATTTCAGCACATTATTCATTAGTATGATCTAGAAGATAACAATAATCAATGACATCATTTCAGCAGACGAAACTGAAATTCATCATCTATAGAAACAAAACAAGTTTGCTTCTTTCTGACTCCCATAATTTCAAAAATTAACTCGAGAAATTATCGAAAATCCATACTAGTTCAGTAAGCATTATAAAATAACCGTCCCGTATCTGTAATTATATGATTGATTAGAACAACATTTTCAGATTATTTCTTGATACATAAATCCATAAGTTGCCAGTAGGAGTCCATCTTAGAGAACAAATATCCATATAATGGGCCACAAGCAATATTTATATGAATAATAAGATTTCTTAGCTTATGCTCCAAACAGTTGCAACAAAACTATAGATCGGTTATCACTATGCTGCCAAATGGATACATCCAACTATTTAGGTAAATATTTTCTACAGTTCCTTATCATAATCACAATCCATAATTTTAAGACATATCAGTAAATATTTTGCTGTGTTAGATTAGATATATTTTTCAGACTGGAAGTACTATGTATAAAAGCTCATAGGTGTACTTGTCCAATGCATTCCCCCATTCTATTTGCTCATTTCTCACATTCTAAATACCAGATATGCAAAATGTGACACAGACACAAAAAGAGAGGGCACTTGTCTTTAAGGAGCTCCAAGAGACATCATGCCAGTGGTATATTTTTCCCTTCTAATTCAGTGGAATACACATTTTAATCAGACTAACATACTTTATACCTATAATAGTGGTTGTACCAAACTAACTTAATCTTTTTCCACTAATTCTATTCAATTTCTGATATAACCAAACATTATCCAGCAGCCTCTTGCTTTATGAAATAAAAACTATTAGTCTCAAGTTGAATCCTCACTTTAAAAATAAGGATAACATCAATGTGGTCTACCACAGTGGGGAAAGAACCTAACTTTATTTATTTATTGATGTTGATATGACTTTGATTACCATATACATTTTTGTCTTTAATTTAGTATCAAGGGACCCACAATAATGCATCTTCATCAGATATTGGCAACCTCTCCATGTCACAAATTGCACGTCCATTAGAAAAAGTTTCCAGATAAAGAAAACCAACTTTAAATCCCCGAGTCTCGTTACATGTAACCCAGATATATCTGATTAAACTATGCACAAACCAAATTATAATAAGATAGTGGCAACAGGAAAAGCTAAAGATAAACAGATGAGATCAGCCATAAGGAATTGATCTCTATCTTAATATTCCCTCGATTTCAATATGTTTGTCTTACTTTCCTTTTTAGTCCGTTTAAAAAAATATATCTCTTGATTTCATTTTTTCATATTACATGCTTAAGATCACAAGATTAAAAAACATTTTGGTATAGCTTACATATCTTTAGTTTAAGAACACGAGATTGAAACTCTACTTTGTTGAACTTTGTGTCAAGTCAAAACCAAACAAACAAATTTTAACAAAGGGAGTAGTTCATTATGACTACTTTTAACCAGACATACATTAGACCTGAAACTATTTCCAATTATTATCTTCTACATTTGGTCATAAACACTCCTATGTCTTTTCAGTTAATCAGTTTGCTAGAGCATCAGAATATCATCTAATAAGTACTATTTTGACATAACAAGGATGAGCATCTTTTAATAATATGGAAGAAAGCTGTAAAATAAAATAGATATGACTTATGATTCTTCATTTTCTTCAAAGGGATATGGGCAAGGGGGACATGAGGGAACAATAAATCTGCCAAAAGATATAGACTCACATTGGTGATGATGCTTTGCCATTGAAAGTTCTAGTCCAGAGACAGCAGAAAACACTGCAGATTCAATGCACCATAAATAAAATTAAAAAAAGGGTTAATTATCAGCAAGATCACATCTCCAATCTGGCAATAAACCAAGTCAAACAAGCATTATACACGAGGCGGATCCAGAACTTAAATTTGACAGTTCAACCTACCCCTGAACTCATTGCACTTTCGCGATTACAGGTTCACAGCATGATAATTATAAAAAATTTAATGATTTTTCACACACATACTGAAATCTCTGATCATATATACCTGAGATTGCAGGCGTAAGGACTCCATCACCGATAACCATACAAGTACCAATCAATGCTAAAATGAGCAAAATTTTCTTCAAAAATCTGTGTTTCTCCAGAGTTGATTTCAAGCTCATCCCAATCCTATCAGCTGATAAATTTCTATCATTCTTGTACTCATACAGATCCTCATCAGCCAATTGGCCATTAGGCAAAGTGCTAACACGAGTATATCGACACAACAGGGAATACAAGGCAAAGGTCCCACCTTCACCATTGTCATCAGCTCTCAACACAATGAACACATATTTTAACAATGGAATAAGAGTTAATGTCCAAAACACAAATGATAAAACTCCAAATATCTCATCATTAGACTCAGAATGTTGAATATCCTCTGCAAAAGTGCTCTTGTATACATATAGAGGTGAAGTACTCAAATCTCCATAAACCACACCTAAACTCTGATACGCTAAAGCTATAACTGTCCTCCATGATTCTTTCTGCAACAAAATTGGATTATCAAAAATGACTCAAAACCTCAATTTTTTTCAAATATGGGAAACATAATATTGGCAAAGTTCTGACCTTTATGGGATTTTGACGGCCCCAACTTTCAATATCCATTATTGGGGTTATCAAACACTTGAAGAGAAGCTCATACTATAATCTTGAAGAAATTAATGACCCAATAAATGGCTAGTGGTTCCCTTAATTTGAAGATATTGCAAACAAAATCCAAGAATTTTATGAGTGGACTGAGCAATTGAGTGACCTACAGGAAAGAAGATCAAAGGGACAGACACAAAACACCATAAGGAAAAAAACAAAGATGATAGTATTGGGACGAGGAACAAAAAGTTGGTGGGAAATTGGAACTAGCTGCTTTTTCTTTTTATACAAATGGAATATATATATGACACTAATCCCCTGTAAGAAAGGGCATTATATATATCACATAAACTCAATTATGGAATATAAAAATCTCAACTTTATATGACAAGAACCCAATATATACTTTCTAATCCTTATTAATGTGTGAGATTTGGGTTATCTACCACACCCACTTTGTTTCTTGGCTGGAGCTTCTCTAATGGAGTAGTAGAATATTTTGAGTGGGGGTAAGGGGTAGGGGCTATGAAATTGCAGAACAAGAAGGTGGGGTGAGTGAGTATTTGTCAGTGAATGAATGTATTGACTGGAGGCACCAAATTAGCTGATATTCTGACATATTGCACTGGACATTGAAAGCAACCTTCATAAGCAATATTATGTCGCCTTGTTTAATTAACCACGAAATTAAAAAGAGATTTTTTTTTTCTTCAAATATGTGATTTAATACAAATTAGAAATATTTGTGTCTATAACTTTAAATTTTATTTTTATGTTAAAAGGAATTATCCAGAGATAGTTATTTATTTATCAGCCTTAAATATGACAGCATTCATGTGCTATTATGGTTGGTCAAATAACTTATGGCATAGTTTAAAACTTCTACTATTTGATTGAGTAAATTGTTTTAATTACAAATGTCCTTTATTAGTCTTTATGACATTTTACTACCATTCTTATTCTTTGTTTTAGACGTTTTGAATATTATCTTTTCTATATATACTTTTGAAGTGCTCATGAAAGGAGGAGGAAAAATAGTGACGATAAGACTAAAAGGGCAAATATCTTTTAATTTATTTTGTTGGATTTTCTCTCAATCTAAAATTTATACTGAATGCTATATCTTTAAAAATAGTGTTATAGACACGTCTCAAGCTACACAATTTTTCGTGATTTCCAATATTTTGCAACATAAAATAACTCACGGAGTTGGCTCAGATGATGACATGACAATTACAAGACAGAATGTGGTTACATGCTGCTAAATTAGAAAAAATAATAATAGTAAAAACAACGAGAGTAGATCAGACTCATAGAAAACAAAAATATACAATGAGGAAAGAGAAGTGATCGGTTATTGTCGGACCAATATGTACAAAATACAAAATATTTAACATTTCTACATTTATGAAAAATGAAATACTATAATACCAAACGAATCTCAATATTCGTGACACTTCTCTTTAAAAAAAATTGATTGACGTAAACATTTGTTTTATAAAAATTTATATAAGGATTTTATATTAGTTTATCGTTAACACCTATGAGCTAGTAAATTGTCTTCCTATATTTTTTGAATTACTACATGTTTACAAGGGTTTGTTCGTAAAACTAATAATGTTGTTAATATGAGTTGTGGACATGATACACATTGTAGGATAAGATTTGAGATGATCAAATCGAATGAAGGTTAAAAGTAACGTATATATACAACGAATAATATATGATTACATAGGTTATTTATGATGTTTGGACAAGTTATATATAGGCAATCACACATAATTGTATATATGTGCCTAATATTATATTACTTAAATGTTGTTAAATAAAACTTAAATAAATTGAGCTAATTTATATGTAGATCTCAATCGAGTTATTTTATATAAAAAAATTTTAAATGATGTCTCGACTGATACTTATGTGACATGAGTACCACAAATAAAGCAAAGTTGTCATCTTATTGTGTATGTCATGGACTAACTCGGATGTTGAAATATGTAAATGCGAAGTGACCATTAAATTGGGGCAAATTTGGTTGCTTATGTAAATTGTGGACCACAACTTTTAGGATTGGAAACTTCAAGAGAGGAAATTGACAATCTAAATTGAAGAAAGAGGGCTATCAAGTAATCCTCTAAGGCCCTACCTATAAACCACCTTTAGCTTGCACTTGACTACTTATCATCCTTTCTTTTCAAAAATAAAATTAAGAATTACCAAAAAAAGGAGCTAATTTTGGAGTATAGGGCGGCTATAATTTTAAATTCATAAATTTCAAATTTCGACTCTATCTTGTTTTGAAGATTGAAAAGTTGGATATTAAAAATCAAATCAAAATAACCGTATTTTTTTACATTTATAAGTTTTATTTGTCAATTTTTGCGCAGACCTAATATTTTGAAATTCTCCTTTTTAAGTATTTGGACAAGCAATTTGTTTTCTCCATGATGAAGAAAAGAAAATTAAATATGTTGTTGGCTACAAAAAATAAAAATAATAAAAATCAAGGGTTTACATATTTGGTAGTGTTTCACTCACCTTTTTTTTTTTTTTCATTTATTTAACTTTTGAAAAAAGTGGTGGGGTTTTTCTTTTTAGCTCTAGTGGTGTTTCCACCTTGCTCCACAAAATTATGTAAATCAAAGAAAAGCCGAAAATAAGACGGAATTTTTAGCACTCTCATTTGTTTCAGTTTTGTTTGCTTTTATAATTTATAATATCTGAAAAATAGAAGTTATACTATTCTCCCTCCGTTCTATATTACTTGTACTTTTTAAAAAAGAATCATAAACAAGAAGATTATTTCATTAACCTGCCTTTTTTTACTCTTTTTAACACAATTCCTTATTTATCGTTGCCAAAATTAACAATAATGAAAGTTTTTTTTTAGAGTTTACATTATTTATAGTACTTTTTTTTTAACAAAAAGAAAAAAAAGGAGCAAAATAGAAAAAAAATTATTATCTTGATTTAGAATACATATTTATGAAACTGTGGGTAAATAATATGGGAAGAAGGGTGTACTAATTTGTTTGTGTGAAGATCGATATTCAAAGTGATTTAAGAAAAAAATAAATAAAAGGTGCTCGACAAGATTTAAGGTATAAACGGCAGGGAGTCGACCGGCCATCAGCAGATTCAATATATTTTGGGTTAAGTACTAATAGCATTAACTACTTTGTAAAAAATTAAAAAGTCCTCTTGTTCGTTAAAATTATGTCTCATCTATATTTTTTTTTGTTTGAGAAAAAGATTTTATCATTCATATATGTCATTATCTGTTAACTTGAAAATATTTCTGATTTTGCAAAATCATTTATTTATATGTGGTCAATTTTCACTTGGCCACAAAATGAGAAAAGGCTCAAATATGTCTTTTTCTCAAACGAAAATGATATAGATGAATCAAACTTTTAAATGATAACATAAATAGGTCTTTTTTTCAAAATTCGATGACATATTTAAGCATATTCCTTTCAAATTATATGTACTTCTATTTTATAACCAGTGCATGTAACTTACTAATTATTATTTTTAATTACATAAAAGCGAGTAAAAACAATGTGTTTATTCCCCTTACATATACTTACTAGCATCTTCCCTAAAGATGTCATGTTTGTCTCTTAACAAAAGTGAGAATATTCAAGTCAATTTTTTAGCCGGCGAACTTAGGTAATTGGCTAAATTTTTGAAAAAATGAAATATTTATTTTTAAAAAGTGCTTATGAATAATATTCAGGGTTGTTTTTTCAAAAGCTTAAATAGTAGTAGTAGTAGTTTTTTTTCAAAAGTATTTTTGAAATATCAATCAAGCACAAAGTATTGTTTTATTATTGATAAAAGAAAATTTAATTAATTAATCAAACACAAATTATTATTTACTTTTAAAAAAATATATATTTTTAATTACTTTTAAAAATAAGAGATTTTCAAATTTGACGCTATAAGTTTATTAGCTAGTAGCAACTCATGATAAATTTAATGAGGTGTTCACAATTGGCATGAAACACGAAATTATTCGAACTTTGGCATAGGCAGAATAAAATAAAATAATTAACTCCTCAACCAGAGTTGTGAAAGGGCGAAGAAAAAGGAGGAAAAAAAAAAGAGTTAGTGGAAACATTCAGTTGCATGACCAATCCAATCTGCAATAATGTAAATATTTTACTATTTATTTTAATATTTATATAAGAGAGTTTGAAGATGAGATCAGAGTATCAACTTATAATGCTGTTGTTTCCTCTTCCCAAAGTATGATATACTCGCTCGTTCCTTTTTAGTTGTTATGTTATATTTTTTGAAGGTCGATTTAACTAATTTTAAAGTATTATAAATTGCATATATATCAATATGATGAAAAATACATAGTAAAATATTAGTTAAAATTTTTTATTTTATTTGTTCCTAATTACTTGTTCATTTTTGAATTGACACACATATTAAAAAAATAATAATTGACACAATGAGTTTACCATTTATCTCTATTAATTATGAAGTAGATAAATTAAAAACTTGAGATTTTCAAGAAGTTCTACATTTTTCAAAGTAATTAATTGAAAGTATAATATGTAAAAAAAAATGTCCTTTCTTGATTTGTCAAAATTGACAAGTAATTAGGGACAAGTAATTAGAGATATAGGGAGTATTATTTGACTCTAAAAAATGAAATATGACAACTAAAAGGGGATGGAGAAAGTATTATATTATTCTTTCACCGTAATATTTTTATATGTATTTTAAATATTTTAAATTATTAATTAATATAATTTATAATATTTCAAAAATGATTTTATATAAATATATTTTATTTTTTAAAAATAAATAAAATTTCATAGTCAAATTATTATCAAATTAAATTACTCGACTCTTAAAATTTAAATTACACATAAATAAATCAAGACAAAAAAATTATTATTTTAATAAAATAATACTATTATGGTGGAATAAAGCTTACGTGGGATAGTAGCGCCATGGACGGATTAATGTAGTGCCTTCTCTGGGCCACAGAATTGAAAGGTAACGTGTCCCAACTTGATTTTGTTAGTTTCAAATCAATGCAAAATAATACTATATGGGCAAAGATCCTAATTATTCGCACATTATATTTCCTAGACTCAAATATTTGTGTTTGATTTCTAAAAATAGTTATATCAAATTATTTATTATTATAAAAGTTTAGAATAATATTATTGTTTTTTCAATTTAATTATTTTGAATATTGCAAATACCTCAATTATAAAGCAGATGGCACATAAAAATAAAGTATAAGTATTCAATAAAGAAAACTTATACTTTATTTTAACACATAAATAAGAATAATATAATTAAAATTTATTCTAATTAATATTTTCTTACAAATAATTAAAGCCGATAGGAATATATATTTGTAATACTCAATATTGAGAAGTTCAATTTTGGCTGCTAAAACCAATAACTTTGCTTCGATTTTTATGGAACAAATCAAGTCATCGTTGGAATAAGAGTTCGAATCAAATAGAACTAAGAACTATGATGTATTAAACGGGTAAATAAAGTGATTACCTAGAGTATTATTGTCATTTAATTTGCATTAAGAGTAAATAAAATATTACTATAAGAATTTTGTATATTCAAGAACGAGGCTATGATTCTACTTATTATAGAATATTTCGTAATTTGCAATCAAACAACATAGTGCATGCACCAAACTCACAAATATATTTACAAAACTACGTTTGAAGAGTGTAAAAAAAACAACATAAAGTTCGATTAACACCAATTCATGATTGATATTAATAATTAGGATCAATAATAGTGTACGTGAGAAGGCAAGGGATATTTTTTAAAAAAATCGCTATCAGCGAATTATGGTGAGTATTGAAAGAAACAAAGTTGTAGGAAACGTGTAGCATCTTTATTTAATTTTTGTATACATATCAAAACCATATCTTCCACGCATCATTCTCACTTTTTATAAATCAAGTGGCCTACCAGTTTTGCACCCTACTTTTGTGGAAATAAATCCATGCAAGATTTTGTATATATTTTGGATTAAGATTATCAGAAAAAAATTATTGCTTAGGGAAGACGAGAGTTCTAAAAATCTGAAATCGTTAATGAGTTTTTGAGTAGTAGGTTGTATAGTTTTGAAACAAAACTTCTGCTATATTTAAACTTCTATTATGCGGACAACTAATTTAAGGGGTCTTTGATAAATGAAAAAAGAGCAACTTTCATAAAGTACATTGATATAGATGCTAATTACTCAATGCATTATAGTTTAAATCATTACTTATCTTGTTCAGATTGCTTGTAGATATATTGTATTTGCCTTTGAATACATTGTATCTAGCAACTGTATCTTGTCTCTTTTCTTTCTCACTCGTGTTTTTCCTGACCTCCCCTCCCTCTACTTTTTTGTATATGTGTATCTAATACCAAATATACATTAATGTATCAAGTGTATCCGTGTATATCAATTTTCATTCAGTGTATTTAATATCAAATATCTAGTGTATGCGATATTAATTTTATGTACCCAATATAAAAAATACCATTGATGTATCCAATATATTTGCGTACCTGTGATGTATCTAATGCACTTGTGCACAAATACAACTATTTGATATCAATTTTGTGATGTATCCATACATCACTTAGAAAAACGCGAAAATATAGTTATGCAGATTCATATATATATGATGTAATTATGCCTTTACTATATATTTGGGAAAAAATGAAGACGAAAATATAATTATACAGATACATATATCTGATGTTAGTACACCTTAATTAATAATCCATGATAGAAATATTTATCTAATTAAATAGTTTTTCGATGAAAATTACTGCGACTTTGGTAAATATGAATCAATAGATCGAAATTCCCCCCTCCCCAGTCCCCACAAAAGACGACCCAAAGAAAAAGAAAAGAAAAAAAAAGGAATCCAAATGGGGCCTGGCCCATTTCGTGGTCGCACTAGTAAGCCCATTTCATTGTCCCTAATTTCCCGCCTTTTTTCCAGTATGATGAAATAATGTTTAGGGAAGANTTAGTAATTTAAGTCATTCTAACTATTTTTCGTTTTGAATGGATTGTTGTTACTGTTTTCACATTTTAAATGAATTGTTTCTTTTATTTTTGTGTATGTTTAATAACTGAATAACCGAACCAAACCAAACCGAAACTGATAATCACCAAACCGATAAATGTATACTCTCTCTGTCCCAATTTATATGACTTACTTTCCTTTTTAGTCAGTCCCAAAAAGAATGACACATTTCTATATTTAGTAACAATTTAACTATAAAATGTCTATTTTACCCTTAATGAAATGATTTACAGCCACACAAATTTCTATCATTCATTTTGGACCACAAGTTTTAAAAGTCTTTTTTTCTTTCTTAAACTCCGTGCCGAGTCAAACTACATCACATAAAATGGGACGGAGGGAGTATTATATTTGGTTTGGTTTGATTTTGATAATTTTAAAACCGATTAAGTTGGTTTAGTTTTGATTTTGATCAATAACCGATCCAAACCAACCTGTGAACACCCCTACTCCCCATAAAAGACGACCCAAAGAAAAAGAAAAGGAATCCAAATGGGGCCTGACCCATTTCGTGGTCGCACTAGTAAGCCCATTTCATTGTACCTAATTTCCCGCCTTTTTTCCAGTATGATGAAATAATGTTTAGGGAAGAAAATATATTAAGTCTAATGATGATTAGGATGTTATTTTAATTAATTAAATTTGAAACTTTGACATGTGTGGTTAACCAAATCCTACAAACTTCCGAAGTCACAGGTTTTCCTCACATAATTTTCAATGGCAGTAAAGGAAGCTTTGATGAAAAAAGGAGCTTCAATGGAACACTCTTCATTCATTCTTCCTTCTTTTCTTCTCCTTCTTTATCCTATTTTTCTAGCCCTAATTATACCACAATTTTCACTCACTGTTGCATTCATAATACAAAAAAATTATTGGAATTTGATTAATTTTTTTGTGTGTTGTGTTTTCCAGAAGAGAGATAATCTTCCGGGATCCGATTTTGATATCGGACTCCGCCATGGAAGATGACTAGAATATTTGAAAAGCCGGCGTCTCACCTTCGTCATTTTCAGCAATCGTTGAAGAACAAATCATCTTCGGCTGATGTGCCATGGTGGCGCCAAATTCTCGATCCAAACAGCGATATTGTCAATCGCTGGAACTATGTCTTCCTCCTTACCTGTCTCATCTCTCTTTTCATCGATCCACTCTACTTCTACGTACCTTTCGTCAGCGAAAGAGCTTGTATGTCCACTGATGACGAAGCCGCCCGTGAAATTACCATCTATCGTTCTCTCACCGACATCTTTTACTTCCTCCACATTGCCATGAAGTTCCGCACCGCTTTTGTTGCTCCTAGCTCTAGGGTTTTCGGCCGGGGTGAGCTTGTTATGGACCCGCGTGAAATTGCTATACGATATCTCAAGACTGATTTCATCGTTGATTTTACAGCTGCTCTTCCCCTGCCTCAAGTCAGTACATATCCATTTAATACTCTACTCCGTTTATTATTGTTAAGTTTGAAGTATTAATTAACAGTGCCATTGCAGATTGTCATTCGGTATGTAATCCCAGCAGCAAAAAGAAATGGTTCTGGTCATTCCAAAAGTACACTTGCACTTATCGTTCTCATACAATATGTGCCAAGGTTATTCGTTATTTTCCCATTAAATCAGCAGATTATCAAAACTACAGGTTTTATTGCTAAAACAGCCTGGGCAGGAGCAGCTTATAATCTCCTTCTGTTCATGTTAGCGAGTCATGTAAACACTCATTTCCCATTCCCTTTCGTTTCGTAATAATATATCTATTCCAACGCAAGATATTTGTTGGATTTGATGTCAAAGACATAGACAGAAATCACCTGATTTGAGAATTGTGCCTTTTCTTCTTTGTGTGCAGGTGGCAGGAGCTTCCTGGTACGTGGCATCTATAGGAAGGCAATTCTCTTGCTGGGCAATTGAATGTAATAAGGAGCGTGATGCAGTTCCACCCTGCATTCTTGAATTTTTAGACTGTAGCAATGTTGATGAGGATAGTTATATACGCGATTACTGGCGAAACAGCACAAAAGTGCTTGACAAATGTGATGCTGTAAATGATGAAGATTCTGGTTTTAAGTTTGGAATTTTCGCTGATGCCTTCACTAATGAAGTGGCTTCATCATCATTCATGGCGAAATATTTATACTGTCTTTGGTGGGGTCTAAGAAATTTGAGGTTTGATTTCTTGAACTGCAAATTTACTCTTCTTCTTCTTCTTCTTCAGTCCCTTCATTCATTCTCAGTTTTGCACATTCAATGGTGTTGGTGATTATAATTGAAAGTTGGCGTCTCAAAGTAATTCCTAGAGACATTCGTCTTCTGACATACTCCTTCATTTTTTGTTATTTATATGACAGTATTTGAGAAAGAAATACTATTTACACATACGCTAAATATAGGTGACTTACCAAAAGAAACCCTTAGATCTTTTGGTCTTAATGCCATATCATTCCTATAATAAAAGAGACTAATTAAGGGTAATATGGGAGCATCAGAAATGAATGGTGTCAATCTTCTTGAAATGGAATTGGGAAGAATATTATTTCACTTTAGCTGCTTTCGGTTCACTTTATACATTCTGATAGAATTTTATGTAATCTAGTCTAGCTTTTAAAGGACTCTTTGCGTTTAGATCTGCATCCGAATATGCAAGTCACTCTGTCTGTTTGGTACCCAGTCTCTTATGTTTGGTAAATTCATCAGGCAGCTAAGATTGGACTAGGATTATAAAATGTTCACCGTTGTCTATCTCGGCTACTGAATTTTTGGGAAGCATTTTCACTGCAATTAATCATTGTAAATGATAAAGTATAGTGATCCTCTGAAAACTGTCTTGGATCATGTATGGCTACCACATAAAATGTCACAGTGAAGATTTTAGTCATTTTGGATCACATAAATGATTTAGTGAAAATGAATTCCTTGTCTCCTTTGTTGCTTAGGATACCATCAAATTCCTCGGTTCTTTTTCCAGGTAGAAATCTTATATTTATCTTTACAAATGTTGTCTTGCAGTTCATATGGGCAGAATTTGAATACTAGCACATATATTGGTGAAACCTTATTCAGCATTTTCATAAGTATCATCGGTTTAGTTCTCTTTGCACAGTTAATTGGAAACATGCAGGTAAGATTTTGAGGATAATATTTGTCTGTATAGATCACTATTATCACCTAGTGCAGTTATCTGAAGTAATTTCATCATGGTTTATATACATGAATGATTACCTATAACATGTTATTGTCAGACACCTTCAAGTTGTTATAATTATTCACCTCTAGAACAATGTTAAGCATGATAACACTGTTGATAAGATTTGTTAATTTGTGATAGTTGATTTACATAATTTTGTGTTAATTACCAGCTAAATATCTTACGGAGCTGGATTAATTCTTTGAAGAGTAATCAGAAACCTCTAAGAGCTTCAATTTCATTTTTCAAGTTAATATTCCTGCTATGTGCCATTACTCTAGATATGTTCCCTACAATCTTAAATTATAAGCAGCTTAGGTCCATTGGGTTTGATAGTATAATATTAATCAACATTACTTCTGGGTTGAGTTGGATACTGCTTTCAGATTATGCTTAGGGGTTAGTCGGTGATTTGTAAGTTTTTTTAAGAGTTTGAGCTACCATTTTTCATTTGTTTCATCTAGTTTAGGACATGCTTCTTTGTCCTTGATATACTTCTGAGATTTCTGCCCTTTCCAGACTTATCTGCAATCTATGACCGTAAAAATTGAGGAATGGAGAATTAGAAAAAGAGATATAGAAGAATGGATGAGGCACCGACAGTTGCCTGAAGACTTGCAAGAACGTGTTCGCCGTTTTGATCAATGTAAATGGCTTGCAACAAGAGGAGTTAATGAAGAAGAGATCTTGGAATCTTTGCCTTTGGATCTTCGTCGTCAAATCCAAAGACACCTATGCCTTAATCTTGTTCGACGAGTATGTCTTTCTGGCACTACATATATCATTATTTCGCTTGGCTCGTGCATTATATATTAGACTATCATGACATATTGATGTATGCTGCATTCTTTTCTTCTTGAGACTTGATGGGTTGTCAGTGTCTCAAGCAGAAACTCTGACCACTGGTTCCCAGGAAATCCTTTGTTCCTAAATTGGTATAGCTGATATGAATGGTACATACCGACATTTGCGTATTTTAACAAAATATTTGCACATTTCATGATTTAATTACATTGTTAAGACCCGGAAACGAGAAACAATCATTGTTCATAGATTATGACATTTGCATCAGCTCTCGTTGATGTTTGATAGTAATAGATTTATTTTCTATCAAGGTTTGCCTTGTCATTGTGATCTTTAGATATATATATATGGCATGGCCTGATGATGTACTATATGGTGTTTGCATTATTTCACTTCTCTTGGAATTGAAATACTTTCAGGAGGCAAACATAAAGGAAAAGAGCTGCAGGCAGAAATATTTGGCCAGTAGTTGAACAAAAATGAAAAATTTGAGCAAAAGAAATGCATAAGAAATAATAAGTATTAATGAATGAATAAATAAAATAGTTCTATCTCTTCAGTCATCAATTTAAGCTTTGACTTGTGATGCACCTTACCTTTTGTATTTGCATCAGCCACATCTTTGGAGTTGTATTTTTACTCTGTAAATGCCTAAGCCCATCCACTTTTGTTTGCTAAGCTTTAGAGATCCCAAAATCTCCTGACTGCGCAGGTTCCATTTTTTGAGCAAATGGATGACCAGCTGCTTGATGCAATATGTGAACGCCTAGTGTCGACCCTGAGCATAATGGGCACCTATGTTGTTCTAGAAGATGATCCAGTGAACGAGATGCTCTTTATCATCAGGGGACAACTAGAGAGCTCCACAACAAATGGGGGAAGATCTGGTTTCTTCAATTCTATCACCCTTGGACCTAATGACTTCTGTGGTGAAGAATTGCTGACTTGGGCTTTACTGCCTAACTCAACGCAGTTGCCAGCTTCAACTCGAACTGTGAGAACACTTACTGAAGTTGAAGCATTTGCACTTCGAGCTGAAGACCTGAAATTTTTTGCAGTTCAATTTAAACGTCTTCACAGCATGAAGCTACAGCATGCATTTAGGTACTATTCTCATCAGTGGAGAACATGGGGTGCTTGTTTTATACAGGCTGCATGGAGAAGGTATAGGAAGAAAAAGATGGAATACGAGTTGGCTCTACAAGAGAGCTATTATTATAATCAAGATCCTAATGATGAGGGTAACTACAATGAGCAAAGTTTTGATGACGTTGGTCCTGAGCAACCGTTAGTAGACAGTGGTTCTCGTGGTTCCCAACAACTTGGAGCTACAATTTTGGCCAAACGATTTGCTACTAATACGAGAAGAGGAATAGAACAGAAGATGGCTGATTCTTCTTCTAGCTTAAAAATGCCCAAGTTGTTTAAGCCAGATGAGCCTGATTTTTCTGCAGAATGAAGGCGACATTATATGTAATTAGTTAGAACACCTTGCATTACTGAAAAGTACTAGTGAGTAATGACAAAGCTAGTACCCCCTTCTTCTTTTTTTAATCTTTTTGTAAATTTCAGGAACAATAGGTCTTTTGACATTTTTGATTACAACATCATTCCTTTTTCAATCATGTGAAATACAACCTTCTTTTCTAGTTGATTGTGCCTCAAAATTGTGCAGTTTCTAAGGTACATAATAGTCATAACTGTTTTTATGTACCTAGTTTTATTGGACAGGAAAAAAAGAAGGGAAGGCAAGTATTTTTTTTCATTTCATAGGGATCAGGAAAGTAAAAGTGGAATGGAACACAGAGAAGAAAACTTCAAGGGAAGGGATATATATTTCTAATAAATCAGCTAATTGATGACGTGCAAGTAGTTAGACACAGTACCTCTGCATTTTTTCTCAATTGGTAACAGCAGCAAATCTGTCTCCAGGTCGAAAAATTACGCTGACTTTTATATATGTATTATTCCTGTGTTTATTCTTTGGCAAAAGTCTTGGCTCTTGGCTCTGTCACGCTACTTAAATCCGATTCTGCTTTGTTCTTAGCTATCTCCTCTCTACCAAGTGTTCTTGTCTCCAGCTATGGATACTCGACGGATCTTTTCTTTGGTTCGCTCTTCAAGTATTTAGTCTTTACTATTGTTTAGGTACAAAAGAATGAAGTGATTTTGATGCATCTTAGTATGATTCTAGCATCTCTTGTTTATATATACCGATGATAATGTAAATAATTTTGACTTGACTATGATTTATTAAGTTACAAGCCATAACAACTTATCGATTTGTCTTATTTTTGAGATGACTAGTTTCATTGCTTCACGTATAACGGGTTAGATGGTATAAAGTAAACCTAATTATTTTAGGTGTACAGTTAGTTTACTTAATTGTCTAAACAAAGTTTAAGAAAGAAATTTCGAAGCCCAAATTATCCAAAAATGAAAAGAAAAAACCACCCGCCCCTAATATAGACCAACTAACAGTAAAACCCACCCAAGTCCAAGAAAGCAAAAAAAACCCCTCTAATGGCGGTGCATCCTTTTCCATGAGTTGATGATTTCCAAGAAAAGGGAAATAACTTTGCCTAACAAGTAACCCACCTTTCCCGTTATAGTTCTACCCAAGGCCAAGAATTCAAAAACAAACCCCTCTAATGGTGGCGTGGCGGCGGCGCATCTTCTTCAATGGCTTCAAAGAGAAGGGGAACTAACTTTACCCGCACCCGACCTAACTAACAAGTAAACCACCTTTCCCGTTATAGTTCTACCCAAGTCCAAGAAGGCAAATACGTTCTGGGCGTGGCGGGCGTTATCTTCTTCCAAGAAAAGGGAAAATAACTTTGCCTTTTTCCATCTTCTACAGTTCCCTTAATTTTGCCTTTTTTAGAATCTAACTCAACAATCCCTTTATGGACTTCATCACTTCTAACCAAATACAAATCCAACAAAGAAGAGATAAAACGCAATAAAATGAATAGCATGCCAGAGGAAAATCTCTTCTCAACACCTGAGTAGACAAGAATCAACTTAGCAGTTAAATAAAATATCACATCCCTGTGAGCAGGATCAACAGCAGAAGTTGCCGCCTAAATCGCCACGAACCCAACCACAAAAGCAGCGACAAATGTCCCAAATCCAGTACATTCTTGTACTGCAATTCCAATTACACTTGCCTCTAATTGCCGCAAACCCAGTAACTTGGTGACGTTTGAGGAAGATGGAGAAATTGATTCTTTTCTATTGGGTGGACAAACTCACCAAGAGTAATTGAAAATAAATTTGGTTTGTTTTGAGGTTGAAGTTTAATTCAGATAAGATAGTACTTTGCTGGGTTTTGAGGAAATTGAAATTGTATTTGTTTTTTTTATCATAATGGTGAGGATTTTTTTATTAAATTTGGTTTGGATTTTAATTTGATGGGTTGTGGTCGGATTTAATTGAGAATTCATTCTAACTATTAAAACGAAAGTGGATAGGTATTTTTCATCTATAAATATATTGCAAGTACTTCTATAGTATACCAAACGTACTTTCTTAGATTATAATTAAAGTAGCCTTTGTAAGCGTCTAAAGTTTCAATCCTAAATTATAGTAAACAAGAAAGGAAAAATAGCAAGCAAATAATAATATTGGTATTTGAATTAAATGCGAAGGTTACAATCTTTATAAAATCTCTTAAAGAGATATGTAATTCCCTGATTCTTCTCTTCACATATGTTCTTGATTTGACGGAATACTTGCGGCTCAACACTTGGAGCGAATACTTTTTTGCATGCGGAAGACTTGCAGATCACCAATGAAGAGCAATTATGTATTTCTGTGTGTCTATCCCACTGGGCATGCCAAATTGTTACAATCTTTATAAAATCTCTTAAAAAGATATGTAATCCCATGATTCTTCTCTCCACGGAGCAATTATGTATGGGTGTATATGTATTTTGGTCTTATGAAGACCTTTATATAGGTTTGAGTTAGGGCTTGAGGGGTATTTTGGTTCAAGCAATTTTGAACTCTGGGTTTGAAGAACATGAGTTGAGCTCATCTTGTCAATTTAATGGACTGACCCAAATGTTATTTGGACTTGATTTAAGTCATATAATTTTAACTTAAATATGAATTTGACTTTATTAACTGGTAATTTGACTTAGTCAATATATTATGAATTTAAAATTTAATCCAAATTTAATATGAATTTATCAATAAAACTTCACTGTCTACGGCCTTTTCTAATCAGAAGAGTTATTTTCACCTGTGTTCTTTTCTTTGGTATCTCGATGATTGAACAAGCTAACTGTGTCTTGATATTACTCCACTTGATTTGTTTGAGATTTTAATGTTTTCGGATACTTTTTTAAAAAAAAAATTCTGATTTTCTTGAGAAAGGAGCTAGCTAATTATAGGTTTTGCAATTTCAATCTACAGGTAGATACTCCAACTACTGGAAAAAGGGTATCAGAGGGTTTTGTANGCAATTATGTATTTTTGTGTGGATGTATAGGTGTATATGTATTCTGGTCTTATGAAGACCTCTCATATAGGCTTGAGTTAGGGCTTGAGGGGTATTTTGGTTCAAGCAATTTTGATCCCTCGGTCTGAAGAACAGGAATTGGACTCATCTTGTCAACTTAATGGACTGACCCAAATGTTATTTGGACTTGATTTAAGTCATATACTTTTGACTTAAATATGAATTCGACTTTATTAACCAGTAATTTGACTTAGTCAATATATCATGAATTTAAAATTTAATCCAAATTTAGTAGGAATTTATCAATAAAACTTCACTGTCTATGGCCTTTTCTAATCAGAAGAGTTATTTTCGCCTTTGTTTTTTTCTTTGGTATCTCGATGATTGAACAAGCTAACTGTGTCTTGATATTACTCCACTTGATTTGTTTGAGATTTTAATGTTTTCGGATACATTTTTTTTAAAAAAAAATTCTGATTTTCTTGAAAAAGGAGCTAGCTAATTATAGGTTTTGCAATTTCAATCTACAGGTAGATACTCCAACTACTGGAAAAAGGGTATCAGAGGGTTTTGTAGCAGTGCCGTGGTGCATGAAGAGCCAATCACTCCACCTGTTGAGGTTAAATATAATCAGCTTCTCATTAATGGACAGTTTGTTGATGCAGCCTCAGGTTGACCGAAAATCTTTTGATTTCTATGTTATTCTATAAATCTATAGAGTAATATGGAGAATACTATGTCTTCAGGAAAGACATTTCCTATATTTGACCCTCGAACAGGGGAAGCCATTACTACGGTTGCCGAGGCCGACACTGAAGATGTCAACCGTGCAGTCTCTGCTGCCCGTAAAGCATTTGACGAAGGACCATGTCCTAAAATGACTACTTATGTAAGCATATGTACAGTAACCGACCCTTCTTATCTTTCGATATCCTCTTCCTTGTCCCAACGGTGAGAGGCGGATTTAGAATTTAAACTTAATATGTTCAACCTTTAAGGTTCTTATCATTAAACACATTGATCTATCGGACCTATGTGTTTAGATTTTAATAGCTGCTCTCATTTTAATACTTTTCACATATGTATTTATGTCCTGCATTATATGGTCCCTCTAACTACGAAGTTAATTTCTTGGATGGTCATTCAACTAATAGTAATTATTTGAGTAATATAAGTCACTTTCTTTGTTGAAGAAAATTGGAATCAAGTTGAAAAATGACTTTCTAAGATATAACTATTAGTAAAGTGACCATATGAGAAATCAATCCGCCTCTGCAGCCAAGTACAGCTTGTTTAAACTTCCTGTCTTACAGCATGTACAATAATGTGCTTGCTTAACCAAATATATCCAGGAAAGATCATGTCTAATGTTGCGGTTTGCTGATTTGCTTGAGAGGCACAGTGATGAACTTGCAGCACTTGAGACTTGGGATAATGGAAAGCCTTACGAACAAGCTGCAAATGAAGAAATACCAATGCTCATTCGTCTTTTCAGATACTATGCTGGTTAAGAAAATAAAAAAAAATGGCGTTATGTTTCCTGTTGACAGTTTAATAACCACTTATTGTATATCCAATGATGTTCTAATGTTTGCTGAATCACCCTGAATGCTTTTCTAAGTATTTCTGCTTACATTCTTATTCAGGTTGGGTGGATAAAATTCATGGTCTTACAGCTCCTGCTGACAGTTTGCACCATGTTCAGACCCTGCATGAGCCAATTGGTGTTGCCGGACAGATAATACCCTGGAATTTTCCGCTATTAATGTTCGCTTGGAAAGTTGGCCCTGCACTTGCTTGTGGTAACACTGTCGTACTAAAACCAGCAGAACAAACACCACTCTCTGCCCTGTATTTGTCAAAGTTATTCCATGAGGTATGTACCCATTTTTAGTCTGCACCGGTCGTGAATTCACAGAATTCTAATGAGTACTCATTTGTACTTGTCATTTAGTTCTTTCTAGTATGTTGTTTACAAATTCAGTATTTCAAATATACAAGTGGAAACTTTTCCACAATTATTGCAGCTCAACTCGAAGATTTCTCCGTCTATACAAGATGATAGCCTGTAATTTGTGCTTCACTCCGTCAGGTTGGACTCCCCCCCTGGAGTCTTAAATGTCATTCCTGGATCCGGTAGTGCAGGTGCAGATCTTGCCAGTCATATGGATGTTGATAAGGTATTTTCTGAGTTTCGGCTTTAGTTCCTGAATAGGAATTTACAGAACAAATGGCATATGTTTCTTCTGATAAACCTACACGACAAAGTCCAAGGCAGTTTTGATATCAAATTTGAAATGTTGGATTATATAAAGGAGTGTCAGAACATGGTATTTCAGTTTCAACATATCTCTAAGAAGCAATGAAGCTATCTGTCGCTAATTCTACCCCCTCTCCCACCCCAAAGAAGATTAAAAGAAGTAAAATAACCTAATTATAGCCTCTCATTAGATAGTATAATCCACATGTAGAAAATGAAGAAAATTATATCTTTTTCTTCCAGCTTCCCCATTAAAAGTCATACAACATAAAGACGTTATGCATCCTGATGTCCTTTCAGCTTTTGTAGTTCATGCTTGCTTTTATTGATACAGCTGTGATGTGTAAAGCTTTCTGAGTGAATACTCTGGAATAGGTGAGGGAGACTGAAGGAGCACTGACATCTTCTAGTACTTGTTTTCGTATAGATTTAAACAGCGTGGCCCTCAACATTACTTCTTGCATCTTTTCCCCGTATAAAATGTTTTTTTTGGTGATTTTTTATTTTTTCTGTGATGTCTAAATTGCAATGTGTCTCTACATCACTCCTTTTGGTGTCTACAGATTGCTTTTACAGGGTCCACAGAAACTGGTAAAGCTGTCGTAGGTGCAGCTGCAAAGAGCTACCTAAAAGCCAGTGACATTGGAGCTCGGAGGAAAATCTCCTTTCATCATTTGTGAAGATGCAGACGTTGATAAATCTGTCGAGTTGTCTCATTCTGCCGTTTTCTTTAACCAGGTGCAAAATTTTCCACTCTTGGAAAATTGCAACCTCTGATGGTTGCTCCGGAATGGAATAATTTTCAAGTATCTGCAGGGACAATCCTGCTGTGCTGGATCTCGGACATTCGTACATGAAAGAGTATATGATGAATTTGTGGAGAAAGCCAAGGTTCGTGCTTTAAAACGTATCGTTGGAGACCCTTTCAAGAAGGGAGTTGAACAAGGTCCTCAGGTACTGTTTTTTCGTGTGTCGCTGTCCCCTCTGTCATGGATAATATAAAAAAAAAAAAGAGAATAGTTAAACAAATTCTTTGCCAACTTAAGGACAAGAAGGAATAATATATGTTCACCAATTTGGATGTAGCCAACTTTTCAGCCAATGGTACCTTTATTATTTCCTTTTCAGCATCTTACACAAACTTAAATCATGAAGTTCCAGCAAAGGGAAGTAGTAATCACGGACTTTCATTTACATTTCTGAAGTAGTTGTAACATGAATTTTTTGTGTTATCAATAGATTGATACAGAGCAATTTGAGAAGATCCTTAAGTACATAAAATCTGGTACTGAAAGGGGGCTACTCTTGAGTCTGGAGGGGAAAAATTGGGTTCCAAGAGATTCTATGTCCAACCTACTGTCTTCTCAAATGTCCAGGTATAACTGCCATTGTCCATAGAATATATCCATACGTAAGGTGAAAAAGATAAACTTCGTACTGATGACATCTAATTGTTTTGTTTAAAATTATTTTTCAACTATTAGGATAACATGCTGATTGCCAGAGATGAGATATTTGGACCAGTGCAGTCCCTCTTGAAATTCAAGTGAGATTACATTTCATTTGTAATGTAGCTGTGCTTGTATTTTGTTTATTAACACTGAATCTGACCTCGAAACAAACAGGGATGTTGAAGAGGTCATTCGAAGGGCAAACTCGTCACATTATGGGTTGGCAGCGGGTGTTTTTACCCAGAATATAGATGCAGCCAACACAATATCTCGAGCCCTTAGAGTAGGGACAGTGTGGGTTAACTGCTTTAATATCTTTGATGCTGCCATTCCTTTTGGTGGTTATAAGATGAGTGGACGAGAAAAGGGAGTCTACAGCCTAAGTATAAAGTAACTACTTGCAAGTCAAAGCTATTGTTACTCCTCTGAAGAATCCAACATGGCTGTAGTTTTCCCTCCTGCTTTCTGATACTCCTGAGATGTCATGCAACACGGCAATCTTGTTTTTTTGAGGTCACTTGTATACAGTGTAGATAAGACCAAAACGCTATATTGTGTTTGTGTTATTGTTTGTTACTTACTTTTTATGATTTGATAACAATATGCAACCTTGTTTGTGTGAAACCTTTCTTGTATTTCTGTAGCTCTGATGCAAAATAGGATCTTGTTTTTGAGTTTCGTGGGAATGTAATGAATTGATAGATAGATGTAATGTTATACTTCTATATGACTATGGTATATATCTTGTTCAATGAACTGTCTATGATGAGATAGATTAGGTAACATTTTCAACTATTGTTCTATATTGTTCTTGGAAAGAAGTTGAAGACCACACTGGTGTAGAGTGAGGTGTTGAAGCTTTTTCCCTTCTTGTTATAGCTAAGGCCTCCTCCAGCTTGTCAACAACGTTCTCAATGGAGGGTCTTTGTTGCTTTGGTGCAATGCAAGAAATAGCTAGCTCCAGTGTGAGCTGGAAAGCATCTGTTGAGTAATCTCCATGAAGTTTTGGATCAACAAAATCCACTGCCCTTCTTTCCCTCAACAGCGATTTTGCCCGAAATGGCAGGTATTTATCAACATTCGTATAATCTTCTAAGAGTAATGAATGATTGATTTGTGAAAGGGATATTTGCTTACAATTTTGTCCAGCGTGTTGGTTTTTCCATGTTCATATTGATAACTTTCCTTCCAGAGAGGATCTGCAGAAGTACTATTCCGAAACTATAGACATAGCCTGCTGAATTTACATGATGGTTTGTTTCATATTCAGGGTCGACATAACCATAGGTGCCTCTCACTTCTGAGATCATGTAGGATTCGTCAATGTCTATCACCTTGGACAATCCGAAATCAGAAAGCTTAGCTTCAAAATTCTGGCCTAAGAGTATGTTTGTAGGTTGTGGATTAATATAAAGCAAGTGACTTAGCCATTCAGGAAAGTCCAAAGTTCAAACCTTTGAAGTGAATTCATAACCATTTTCTACCTTTATATCGCGGTGGATTATACTTCTGTCATGATAGGTGTGAAGAAACAAGAGTCCCTTAGCACTATCAATGTCAATCTCAAGCCTTTGGGTCCAGGATAGTACTCTATTGTTTGCTGTTTCAACAAAGGTAATCTCACCATTCACCATTACACAATAGAGGGAAGGGACAAGGAAACAAAAGGAAATGAAATAGCTCTTTCAATAGCACTCAATAGTGTGGCTTAGCATTCAAATCCTATAAAAGACAAAAAAGCGCTAGGTGATTTCTTTCGATCTATTTAATCCCTGCTGAGTAGAGTTATCCAATACTTGTGCAGGTTGAAAGATAGGAGCTTCTAGGTAGAGTAGTCGAGGGAAGGCATAAACAATTGGAGAAGTTGACATTTAAAGCAGAGAGAATTGTTACATACCAAAGAGCCACTGAGAGAGATTGCCATAGGGACAAATTTCATAAATGAGGAAACATTAGTTGGCATTCTTACTATAGCCAAGCAAGGCTACCAGGTTTGGATGTCTGACATTAGTTAGGCATTTGACTTCCCTGAGGAATGTTTCTATACATTCTTCATGGGTTATGTGCTTAATTGCAACCTCCTGATTATTAGGGAGAACTCCTCTATACACCCTTCCTACAAAAATATTATCAGTGAAATTTTTCAAAATTCAACAGTAAAAATCAGTTCCTATAAATGGAGAACAAAGTTAATATAGGTGCTAACCTGCTGTCCCCTCACCAATGAAGTTTGATTCATTTAGATTGTTAGCTGAGTAGACCTCCTCAATGGAAACTTTCAAACTAGAATCTTTTGGCAGATCTATAGCTGCCAATTAAGTTATCAACCTTTTCAGTCCGTATATGGAACATGTTCAAGAGTTACAAAGATGAAAAAGGTGGCAATTATCACTGTTAGAAGTTAGACTGAGTGGCAAAAACATTACCAAATTTCTTCTCAGATGCATCTACATTGGCCCTTTTACGTATGAAAGCCCACACAGAGATAAATACAGTTATCAGGACTGCTAGGATTCCTCCAATTAGAACTGATAAAACTGTTTCAAGTTCAAATTACACAGTAAACATGAAGTAATCCATCTTCTAATGATGCACAGAACTCTAAAAGTTGGATTACCTGGTCTAAACTTGTGTTTTCCTGTCAGCTCCGAGTGCTCTTCTTCCTCTTGCTCTTTTTCTTCGGTATGTGCAAAGTTCACAGGTTGCTTTTGATTTGAAAGGCAATTGTAAAGCTTTCTGAGCCACGCTTGGTCTGTAATTCTAGTACTTGTTAGTGATACTAATACTGCAAACCTACATATATCTGATCCTGCCTCCGTGTATTTGTCATTTTTCGACTTCATTTCCTTTATATCTTTCCAGCTATTTACACAGGACTCGCACAAATGACCTCTTTTATCAGTAGTGTCCTGAAATTGATAGTTATAACTCAACTTTCTGAGTTTGTCTCCTAACTTTATGTTAGCATCATTAACAGAGAAATCTGAGCAGCTGCCACCAGTTTTTGTTAGCTTCTCAATACCACAACCGAAAACATCAATTCCATGTCCTTCATCATTCATCTTAGTCAAGCAGTTCATTTGCTGAGTCGAATTCAGGTACATTTGTCCGGTTTTATTTGCTCTGATTCCCATTGCATAGAGGTAGTCTCGAAAGGGTCCTTCACAGGCTTCATCATTCAAGAAACTACCCCAGTTTCCACCTTCATCACGCACATTATCATTCAAGAAACTACCCCAGTTTCCATCACGCACATTATCATTCAAGAAACTACCCCAGTTTCCATCACGCACATTATACGGTACTGAAAATTTTCCAAGTTGAAGGATGCATTCAGCAGCAGAAGGCAGTGAAAATGTAAGGCAGCATGTGATGATTAAGTTGAAAATGCAGATAGAAGTAATGACATTGAGATGTTTAGTCCTGTCCCTTGTGTAAATTCCCATTAAAGTTCTTCCATCAGCCCGTCTTTCAAAAACAGAGAGGACGTATTGAAGTATGTGAGGTTTTTAGATGAGATAGTCACACAATTCAATATAGCAGCACAGATTTTCACGTGTTTGACCCATGAAAAAGAATCAGGCCACTCGTGAGTGGGCGTTGTTGAGACATAAAATAATTAAATGTGGGCTTTCACTAATAACTTAAGATAACATTATTCAAATAACATGATTTTCATAGTTCCAAACTGCTTAATTATGTCAGCCAAGGGAAGAAAGGCAGATGAAGGGAAAAAGTTGTGCTCCTTAGAAGAAAGTTGAAGAGAAGTAACTGGTTTCTTGGATGAAAAAAAGGTCTGATTTTTGTACGTGAAAGGTAAACAAGGTGGGCTTTCGATGTGTAGCTGTTTCTTTACAAAGTAAAGAATATTCTTGGTTTAAACCAAACTAGCACTTGTCGAACGCCGGCTTACACCTATGATGAAAATGTAAGGAGGTTTGTAACTTGTACCATGATGTTACTTTGATTTTTGCTTTGTTAGTTTTCATTTGTATTCGAGAAAGAATACAACAACTAGAGGCCAGAGACAGGTATCGAGCCATATAATATATGTTCAATAGTTTCAAGTTTTATGCACTCACAGGTCCCAAATATTTAGACAATCAAGTTACGGTATTTATAAGGTAATCTTTATTATGAACATTAACTGGTACTACTCTTTTCCACATAGCTCACAAGTTAGTACAATATAATTGTGTAACCCAATGTTTAAATGTATCTGAATATATACAAACGAAAGAACATCACTCTCCACACAAACTATAAGCAGCAACATAAATTTTGTTCAATTCTAGTAGTAAATTCTTAGCTAAGCACCAATTCAATCCCAGAGTCACCCCAAGTCCAGGACTGAACATCTGGTGTGTGGAAATGGAGCTCTTTGGTAAACCAGGAATAGAGACGAGTTTACTTGCTATCAACTAATTAGATTTATCAATTTCTTGACCCTCTCTCAACTCAATTCTTGTCTCGTTTGACCACTTCCACTGCTTTCTCCTGCAGATATGGAACAGCCGTTCAGAATATCGGTGCTAGTTCTGCAAATTGGACAATAGAGAGACTTCAGGAGCCACAAGTCTATGCATTCAGCATGAAAACTGTGGTTGCATTGAGGCAACATTCTGCACTTATCACCCACCTTGAAATTTTCCAAACAAATTGCACAGTCCACTGGAGTACTAGTTCCCTTCTCTTTGGCTTGAAAAAAGAAGCAAGGAAGCTTTTCTATATCCTCCTTGGACATGGACATGCTGGTGCTCCCTCTCTCTGCCATATTAATGTTGTCGGTTCTTCTGTTAAACTCCCTCAATACTACACAGATGTGAATCAGGACAAGAACTCCGACTAAAACAAATAGCGATAGCACTGATATCACCATTGCCAGGATTATAACCCGTGTGGCAGTACCCAGTTCTTGGTTCTTCATTGTAAGTTGAATCCTTTTGGAAATCTCATGATCTAAGGAGGAAATGAAGAGATTACTTGCACATTGCAATTACTGAAATGATTATTTTTTTAAGGATTAAGATGAACTTTTGTATAAAATATATATATGAGACCTATCACTTAAAAAGAATTTCGGACGGCATAGGAAGTTGACCCGTAACATGTGTTGATGAAGATACACACAAGACCAAGTCCAAACTTGTATCTTCCAACCATTTCTTTTGATGAATTTACAATGACGCGCTTGGCCATTTAGATTTCCTCGGCGAAAAAAATAATTTCTTTTTGCAATGTATAGCGTTGGCCTGGGTTGGGTTGCAGTCATGACTACTATGCAAAGCCCTGGATTCTAACATTTGCCAATTAAATCTCAGCATTGTTGTTGGCTGTCACACGGTATATGATCCTCTTGCCTCAAGGAGCCATCACCTCAACGTGGACAAGGAAAATCTCCAAATATATCATAGGGAATAATTCAAAACAAGATGGATACGAGAGCACAAGACAATCATTAGAAGGAAGCGTGTAGATGAAATGCAGCAACTCCCGAAACCAATAGATTTAATATAACATGGGAAGAAAGCAACTCCAAAACTAACATAACATGGCAAACAATGCCATTATGAACAACTTCTCTTGACTTCACAATAATGGAATTTACTTTTCAATCATTAGCATACCATGGGAAAAATGAACGAGCACAATTACATGTATACTGCAATGCAAAGCAAGCATTCATGAATTACTTTAAGTATAATGCAAACGTAATCTAAACCATATTTCAAGACACTATAGAACTATAGTTCTATAAATGGTCTAACTGCCTCGCAAACACCTCAAACCTTTCATGGTATATACAGGTATAAGAAACCAAACCAAAAAATGGGGAAGGACAATGGTGAACTATAGCTCGTTGCTTGCACAAATACTATGAAGCTAAAACTATACCCTCCCTAGTGAGATTGGTTACACGAAGAACTGCTTGAGCACTCAAAGGCGAGAGCTTTGATTGACAGAAATGCTCCCAGGAAATTGTTTCTGGGTCTCCACTCACGGAAATTGTTTCTGGGTCTTCACTCACTACTGGTGGGGGGGTAACATTGAGTGTTTTTTCGTAGATATTTTGCAGTTCTAACAACAGTGTACGAGCAGCCTCCCTTGACTCAGGAAGCTGGTCACTGAGCTGGGATGCAGCTATTCGGATCAAGTTCTCAATTCCATATGCTTTGATTCCCTCTACTCCCTGTAAAACAAGCAACTCTGTTAGTAAAGACCAGATTTAGTAGTAAAAAGGAAATTAGGCAAACACCTAAGAAAACAAAAACTAAGAGCAAGATGAAGTTTATTCCTCTTTCACATTTCAGTGATATGATCATACATGAAAAGGCACGAATGTAAGAAAATGTTTCCCGTGCTGAGGGTCCACTAAGATGTAATCTTTCTTGTTTTCATTCAACAAGAACAAATATATACCGCTGAATAATAAACTAACCACCACAAGGGGATTGACTAATGAAATTGGCTAGCTATAGCATTGTGAACAAAACGTATTGGAGAAACCATGTAAAAGTTCCTAATATACTCAAATGACTGACAAATTGTTACCTAGTCATTTCCTTAACCAGAAAAATAATTCTTAAAACACTCTCAAGAAGGGTTTCCTACTAGGGTGGAGTTTAGTATCAAGACATTGTCAATAAAACATAGCCAAGGGAAAGATCTTAACAAATTATTACCTAGTCATTCCCTTAACCGGTAAAGTAATTAGTAAAACACTCTCAAGAAGTGTTTCCTCCTTGAGCTGAGTTTTGTATCAAGATATTGTCAATAAAACATAGCCAAGGGAAAAGATCTTAGTCAGCAAATAGCAAACAAACTGGGTTAACAATGAATTGCAGGAAAAAATTGTAGGAATGAAAATAGTGATAACTAAAATTCACAGGTCAGGGTGCAAAAGGAAGAGATTTTAGAACTTATAACTCTCACCAGACGTGGTACACTTCGAGAAAAGCAGCTTGAAGCTTTTGCTCGAATTCGAGGATTTCTGTGTTTCAGATTTGGTTGCAACTTTGGTAACAACAGTGATGGAGAAACCCATGTTGTCATGGCTATTAGAGCTTTCTCAGCTGCCTCGCATACAAATCGCTTGTCTTGTGAAGATTTCAGAAGAAGTTGTACAAGCTAAGCAAGGAAACAGTCACGTAATGAGCATAAGGACAAGGTAAATTATGAGAAAATATATTGCCAAGGCATTCACAAGTCACAAAAGAGAAAAGTTACCAGTGGATCCATCAAGTCAACTATGCTGTCACAGTATGCTTTGAAAATGTCAGCTGATGCCATAATAGCAGTCTTACAAACAGCACTTCTCGGATTTTTCAAAGATTTCACAACAAGGGAGATCACATTTCCCCTACTCATTTTAAGTAGTAAACATAAGTAAGACCAGACAGAACAAAAGGAGAGCATTCAAAAAGATATGTCTAACCAGCTAGAACATCATGATCAAACATCTTTCAGGTTATATCCTAGGTGACAAAGACTTACAACATATCAACCATTGCTTCTTTGTGAAATAGGGACAGACGCCGAACTTCATTGAGTGCCTCACACACTAAAACCCAGTCCTTGGATTCTAGCCCAGTCAACAGTGTCTACAAATGAAAAAGGAGAGGCAAAGACATTGAAAAGAGACTTTTGTAACCAATATAAAGAACGCAAACAGAGATGCAAAATACTACAATGAAACATCAAACCATATCAGGAATCATTACCTTAAGACTTGTGTCAACATCTTCTACATCATTCAAATTCTCAGATTCTATGTATTCCACCTCTGAATTTCCCACCTCTGCCCCAGTATTCACCTTACCGTCTCCATTAAGGCAAGGTCCAACCAGTAAGGCAGGCTTTTCTCTTTCCTTATCTTTTGAATTTATATCAACGCTCTCAACCCCTATCACCAGAACACCCCCATTACTGGGGATCTCATTGTTCATCCCAGCTTCAGGTAGTGCAATGAGATCTCTAGCAGCTTCCTCAGACATCATATATGGAGTAGATTCTGAAATACCAGCAGTGTAAAGGGTTATTAAGAGCCACATCAGCAATGCACTTAAGAAATCATTTCTCATGGAACAGAAGAGGAGAAATTATCATAATAAACAGATATGTGAACTCCGGAGAAGAGGAGAAAGCAAAATAATAAACAGATATGTGAACTCTGGAGAAGAGGAGAAAGCAACATAATAAACAGATATGTGAACTCCGGAGAAGAGGATAAAGCAACATAATAAACAGATACTATTTTAGAACTAACTTTTGGACCTCAACAATGCTTTCTCATATTTGTGGTCATTCAAGTAACTTATTTCTTTTTCTTCCAAGGTCTCTTCACTAATTTGGCATATCAAGAATTTGTTCTTCTATTGAAATTTTTGTTTACAATAGATGGATATTCTCAATCTCACAAGGCTTAACTGAGAATTGTAAATTTTCATAGTGGAACAATATCCTAGTGACAATACAGCTATTAAGGCTTCTATTCAAGATTTGAAGTTGAAATAAAAACCCATCTACGTTGTCCTGAGGAGATAGTTGAATAGTTTAGGCATAGAAGTATCAACCTGAAGATTCCAGGTTCAAACTAGCAGCTATAACACCTGGAATGAGCTGATTTGCTTTAGTGTAGAAGGTTACCTAGTGGACTAGTCAAGGTACCTAAGCTGGCATGACACCACAATCATCAATAAAAAAAAGAAAGAAAAAGAAAAGACAATATTCCGCAAATTAACTATGGGGACTCACATTATCAAGTAAATGATGTAGCATTAGCTGGAGAAATGGAAAGAGCACACAGTAATCTCATGTCTTTGTGAAGGAAAAAAAGAACAAGTAACATAATGATCTAATGCTTCTGAATGAACAGTCGAATTTCTTATTTGATGAACTTTAACATTGAAGGTTTGACAACATTACTTCACTTTGAATTGGTGGCATTGGGTGTGAAAATCATTCAGCCAGTAAATTAAGTAGAATAGATGTTGCCAATGTACAAATCACGCAACTTCTTACTCAAATCATGCTGAAAAAACCTTACAAGAAGAAGGCAACTAACACTTTAACCTAGAGCGAAACCCTAAGTTAAGGCCAAATGACATAGTTAGCTCATTTTTGTCCATCCAAGTTAGCAACAAAGCACTTTGAATCACTATTCAAACAATGATTAGATACGTCAAACTCCATTAAATTCTTTTTAAATAATCACTAACGGAAAATTTCCTAGTAATAATAATAGTCACGGCAAAGAAATCGCATCTACACTACAGGATCAGAACAATCAACTCCAACAAGCACTAACTACAAGATAAAACAATCCAAAACGTATTAAAGTAGAATAGCCAAGATCTCAGAGAGAAGAACAACCGCAGATCGTAGTTAGCAACTTCTAAGCAAATACAATCAACAAACCTATACAATTGGATTACTCCATCAGCGATTTACAAAAAATGCAATGTTTAGGGGTTTTAGTAATTCGAATGTACAATACTAAACTAATAAATAAACAGAGTAAGCGAAGATTGAGCATACCAGAAAAATGCGGTGAAATGATCGGGTAAAGCAGCAAATCGAAATGATTTTGAACTCTCCTCTTCAGAGACAAGCAGATTTTAACCTACTAAACAATGGAGGATTTGATGTGTATAGTGAGTGAAGAGTAATAGACAGAGAGAGTAGAAAGAGATATTTGTAACCGGCGAGAACAGTAGAATGAGACGGCGCTATTTGACACCAAAATTGGGCCGGCAGCACGGGATATGTACATGTGACCGCGGAGCAGAGGGAGTCCAAGGACATAAATTCGCGATTTTCACGTTGGCGAAATTACCCCTACGTCTTGTCAAAATTACCGACACTCATACTTATTTTGCTTCATTCTAATTGTGTTTTAACTCTTTTTATACCCATTAAAAAGAGAAATAAATCGGACTAAGTGCATGAATACACTCGATTTTACGCGCAGAAGAGAAAAGAAAAATTAAAAAATCAGCTTCCAAGTGTGATATTTTCAACTGTTAATTGTCACGTAATTAAATATTATGCATACTTCTTCAATATTAAAGAGTATAGTTAAAAATATTTTTCAATTTTTAATTTCTTAAAATAACAATTTTTGAGATAATTTTTTGAATTAAAACGATGGTAAAATAATCCCCCTGCTTATGAAAGTTGAGACTTCATTTTGAACTGACCTTTCAACAGAAGAAAAGCAATTTTTGAATTTGGTGCCACATCATTTGAGTAAGGACTGTTTCTCCGCTAATTAATTACGTAGTTGTTAATGTGTTTAACCAAAAATAGGAAAGACTTTAATTAGACAATAATACGCGCATATCATTTACAATTCGAATTTGAATTGTGAAAGAACTAAAAGATCTTGTCAATCACTACCAAAAATAAACTAAAGTGATTACATGATAACCGTTAAATATAGTAAGGAATCAATAATTGGCCGGACTGCCAAAATTATATTTTTTCTTTTGGGTTTGTGTACTTCAACGGCATAATCTTGATAGTTGAGATCCACAAATGATAATTATCTATTTTTATTTTCTGATGTTATAACGGAGTATAATATATAAATTATATACGACATTACTACTTGTACTATTTTTTTCCTGATCCACAAATGTTAATTATATACTTAGCAAATGATTTAAAAGTAATAAATAAGACAACCGTTACAAGTAGGGAATCAAAATTTGGCACATTATTAATAAAATTATCATATTTCTGAACTTGATTGTTGAGATCCACAAACTAATATATATGTACTCTTTTTTTAATGTTGAATGAGATTGAGTCAATTTCTACTGTTGCTTTAAAGACCATTGTTATTTGCAAACTATGTATTGATTTTTTAATAATAATGATTCAACTAATTTGGTGCTGTACATTTGATGATTTCCCTTGTGTTGAACTTTATAAGTTGGAGACTTTATCACCTGACATTAGATAATAATTGCTCTAGTCAATAATTTTGTTGTAAATACCTAAGTAGTTAAAAGTTTTGGAGCAATTATAAATTCATTTTTGTGTGATCTTCAAGCCGTTCGTGAAAGTAGCTACTAATGCTTGCATCATGGTAAATTGTGTACGTCACACCTTTTGATTCAAAACTTCAGCTATTATAGCTTGTTGGCTTATTAATTTTAAATCGATAATACAAATGACATCATATTAAAGATGTGTCTGTTCACAACCTTACAGCCATATTGGACATGAATGATGACCCATCCCATCTGATCTTTTTTCCTTATAATATATATGATGATTTGAGCAAAAAATGTGAGTCAGCACATGGGATGCCTCACTGGCGACTGGCAGCAAATGGTGCATTGAGTTGGTCACTTATCAAATTAAGCCAAGAAAGCACAAACTCTATTGACTATTCCATGTCTAGTCTATACTATATAGGTAGTACGCACATTGTACACACAGTATATATTAGCGTTGCACATGGACACTGCAATAGTTGAGATCAGTTTTGTTCTTTTGTTTTAGGACATTGTGTCCTTGAAAAAAGATAGGGATATTCTTCAATGTCACAACACAAATTGTATTAAGGGCCGTTTGGCCATGCGATATAATATCATGATATGGTATCATGATATGGAATCATGGGATGAAATTGAAGTTTTGTTTGGACATGCGATATAAAATTTTTGTGTTGTATATTTACCCATAAACATAAAAATCTCTTAAGTTGTAAAACTATTAAAATAGCCCCAATTGTTTATTCAATCTTATCAAATAAACAAAAATTTATAAAATTGCTTAATAAATTATTACAAAGTTATTTGTTCTCCACTTAAGTAATCGTTTCATCCAACTTTAATTTAATAAAAAAAAATGAACATAAATTGTAGTGTACTAGTCTTTAATATAATCCTCCCACATAGTACGGACAATTTCCTCACGTTGAACTTGCATTTCTCGATCATGTGACCGAAAATACGAACCAACATTGTTACTTTGATCCATTTGTTGGTCAATATCATCCGCAACTATATTTTCATGCTCATAGATCATAAATATTTCATCACTTTAACAATCGGTTGGTGTGAGTTAAAGTGATAATAAATTTTATGTCGGTGAGAATAATGAATTTTAAAAAGTAATGATGTGATTATAAGTTTTATTTACATATGAAATAAATGGTTAGTAGATATAAATGTAGGGTTGTTTTAACAAAATATAAACTCGTGAATCAATTTTTGTATTAAAATATCTCAAATCATGATATGAAATTACCATATCATGGTTTTTGGAGAATATGGAATCACAGCTCATGATATGGAATCATGAGATGGAATCAGCGTAAAATCGCATGTCCAAATGCTGATTCCATCTCACGATACCATATCGTGATAAGATATCGCATGGCCAAACGCCTACTTACTCTTTTAAGAGCCTTAGATGTTAGTGTTGTCGAAAATAGTGATTATTTCATCTAAAAATTTAACTCGATAAAAAGAACACATATATTTATTTACTCAATTGGCTCTTCAACAAGTACGTAAATGAAGTTTCATTCCAACGACAATGGGGCAGAGGCGGAGTGGATCTACTGTGGTTCATTAAGGAAAAACAAAATGATATGGGCTATAAGGTCTATTTTGTGCTTCTGCTGTACCCATATTTCAATAGTGTCCATCTCTTTCAATTTATTTCAATAGAACGTCTTTTTATGACAATTTCTAATTTCAGTTTTTTGTATGACATTTTTAAGACTATAAAATTAGAAAAGACATATACATTCGCTATCTTTAGTTTAGAAAACACAGAATTTAAAAGTCTTGTTTATTTTTAAAAAATTTGTGTCAAGTCAAAACGAGACAAATAAATTGAAACGGAGAGAATAGTTATTTAATGAGACTATAGTATTATAGCAAAACATTGATTTAGATAGCAGCTGTAGGTAACATGGAAGTGCTGATTCTATATACAAAGCAGTAATTGACGAAACAGTGATCTCTGTTTTTTATATTTGCCCTCGATTAGTAGATTCTAAATATATATATTTTTGTACATATTTCAGAAACTCATCAAAACAAATTCATTATTTGAATAAAATCTATTGAGTTTTGTTGAACCCGTATGTGGGCTACAGCTCCGTCACTGATCGAAACATTGTACTATATTCTACCCTTGAATCCTAACGTTAGACATGTAATCCTTACACATCAATTACTAGCTAGTATATGAACTCCTCTTGTATCGATCAAGCACGTAATTGGAACATGTAGTTTATTTAAATACTAGATGTGAAATATATGAAGAAACATCAAGAATCAGGAGAATAAAAGATGCAAAAGCATACTTATAGATGTTTAAATTGGAAGTTCGAATTACAACACTTATTTCATCATACAAAGCGCGGGCGTAGATAAGAAAAACTGTAATAC
Source organism: Solanum stenotomum (assembly GCF_019186545.1). Taxonomy (NCBI): domain Eukaryota; kingdom Viridiplantae; phylum Streptophyta; class Magnoliopsida; order Solanales; family Solanaceae; genus Solanum; species Solanum stenotomum. Next base: position 48,991,148 of record NC_064293.1, read on the forward strand.
AATATTCTAAAATTCAATTAAGACCAGAACCATCCAATAGGCTCTTCTCCTTCTTCATGGTGCTGCTCCTCTGTCACAAAGACGTTAGAGAAGTAGCCATGGCAACTGCCATCATCACTACCATCATCTTCCTCTGATTGTAAACCATCCATGGGTGGAGGAACATTGCATCCTCCAGGCCCTGGATACTCCTCATGATCAGTGTGAAAATATGAGTCCCCACTGTCCACCAGCTGTGGACTATGCTCATCTACCACCGCGCTCCCACCACTGCCACTGCTCAACCGGTCCTCAGCCTTCACCTTCACTTGAAGGGTCGCTGTCATAGCATCTACCTCCAAGACATCAGATTTTTCACTTACCCCTGCTCCTCCAACCACTTTCCCCTGCAACTTTTCCATCAATGAAACAACCTGCATTTTTTACCAATTAACAAAATAGTTTCATTAGCTTCTACATATCGATACAATATATATATAAGAACTTGTACACTATCATGTCAGCTAAAAAGATAAATCACATGTAGTAGCGTTTATAAATAGTGGGATTAGTAAACCTCAAACACAAGCCAAGTCAGGTTTACCTACTGTACAATAAGTTATGATAAACTGTATATAAAATTTGATTTGATGGGTCATATAGATGCATGTCTTACCATATACACTAACTCTTGACGTATTATGAAGAGTTGCCTATTGTTATAAATCAACTAAGCGTAATATTGTAAAAAAAAATAAAAATATGTTGTTAATTCAAAGAACTTAACTCTATTATTACATCAGTTTTTAAAAACGAAGGTGCAAAATAAAAGCAAAAGAATAAATTAAAAGTTAGTATACAATCAAATAACAGTAGTGTAACTGATAGTGACACATCCACTATCTATATAGTAAGGTCTTCATCACTACGCATATTTTAAAGGCAAGTTTTCCCAATATATCAAAAGTATATTCGCATTTTTAATTGAAATCCAAGTAATAGAAAAAACATTGAAAGTGGGGGGTTAGAACAGATGCTACTTTATTTATTTGACTTGATGCAAGATGACTCGGAAGGACATTGACAGATATAATTTTCTATTGTAGGTGAGGAAGAATATTGTATGTGAGGTTCCCCACTACTAATATTGATTGCCAGGTGTTACACAGAATATGACCTCAAATTAAAGTCAGATTAAAATTTCTACCAATTACCAACTTCGCCGACAAATTTCGTCAACAAACATGTCTTAATATTTTCTACTATATACTACAAGTTATCATAGACTCTCCTAGCTAGTTTTATTCAATAAGGCATCATATTATTCTATACATATAATATCGTCATTGTAACCGACTCTCTAATGTTAAAGGCGACTTTTTATCAGGATTATATTCAAGAGAACTACGACATAATCATTGATCAAATTGTTGCAAAAGTCAGGTGTTATCCATGATTTGGTAATTCTTCCTTATGGAGTATTGCAAGCTACGGCCTTAAGACATACTACTAATAAAAATGTCAAAAATCGACCTAAAAAACCGATCTTAAGAGGTTGGTACAAAGTACAAATAAAATGATCAAGACTACTATATGGTAATACCTCAGATTTGAGCTTATCGTTATCTTTGCGAATGGAGTCAAAATCAGAGAGAAGAGAGTCATAAGAGGATTTGAGCTGATCATAATCCCTCTCGAGCTGCTTGGTCTTCCACCGGGCACGGCGGTTTTGGAACCACACAGCCACCTGCCTGGGCTGCAGCCCCAGCTTTTTGGCCAGCTGGGTCTTGCGTTCGGGCTCCAGCTTGTTCTCTGTCTCAAAGCTCTTCTCCAACAAGTGCACCTTCATTTACGTACCCAACAACGCAAGACATGCACTTATTGCTCAGCAAGTAATCGGAATCCACAAAATTATAAAAATTTTGCTTAAAGAAAACGCTCGTTGATAAAAAGAAATTCTCTTCTTTTCAAGGTTTAAAGGTCTCGAATAATCATAGACACAATATTGTGAAGAATTTGATGCTATAGTGGTGAATATGTTCCATTACAATTAAAAACAGAAACACTTTAGAGAGAATATTCTTTAATTACTTAATTATAATTGACTAAACAAATCGTTTCACATCTGGTGGCCAATTTTATTTATTTTTTCGGTGAGATTTGAACCAAGATAATTTAACTGGCTTGATAGCTAGCAAGATATATATATATATATATATTAGATATATGTTGCAGTATGTTGAATTGTATAACTACTCCGTCGAACTATTAAAGAAAATGTATTTCGAATGACTTAATTATATTTCGTCTAGATAAAGAAAGAGAAGGATGCTAACCTGCTCAGGAGTGAGACGGCGCTTCTTCTCCGGTGACTGCTCATCGTAGTATTCCTCGTCATATAGATCCTCCGGTGAGCTAAAGAAGGGTCGCCTCTTCGAGGAGTCCTCCATCTTCATCATTGTCGATCTTGGTCCTGTATTAATACAAGTTAAGCGTCAAAACAGAATAGATACAAAAGGCCAGCCTTAGAACTTACATGCAAAGAGGTTGCTACAATTTTATTTTTATTTTTACTGTACCATAGAGACAATCAATCTATAAAAATAATATCCTAAGTGGATTGAATTTTGGCATCACAATCTGATCCATCTGTTCGTTATACCAAAATTCTCTTCATTGGAAGTTTTGCCTATAGTTTACAATGATCTACCGGAGTAACTTTTCTATTCTACAAAATAAATACGTATAAGATCTATGTATTTCTTATCCTCTTCATACTCCTTGGGAAATCTCTTCATACTCGGGAAATCATAAATCATCTATTGCATGTTACCTTCCCTACAAGTTAACCCATTCGCTTCATTTTGTATGATTCGGAATAATTAAGATGGTAAAATTTTTACTAGTGTTTACTTTATTTGTTGTAATTTTGAATAATGAAATTTACATAATTCAAATTGCTCAAATAATACACACTCCATCTTCAATTCAAAAAATTGCTCAAACAATACACACCCTCCATCTTCTATTCAAAAAAATTACGACTTCCAGTCACCAAGAAAATTATCATGAAAGAGAAAAACAATACTAGTAATGTAATACTACTATTTGGAAAATAAATGATTAATCCATACCTCGGAAAACAGGATCTCCGTTGCCAAGGAACAGCATGTTGCCGTGACACGACGACGGGTCGAAAAATATGTGCCCAGATCCCATATTTTCAATGATCTGGAAGATCGCCTATTTACCCACAGAAGATTATTTATATGTTTCCGGCGAAACAGAAAAGAGAAAATAAACTCCAGAACAGAGTTCTTTTTTTAGCAGGGGATGTGTATGAAAAAGAGAGTTGACAAAGTTTTAGAAGAGCATAAGCTTGTGGCGGAAGAAACTAGTACTCCACAGTAATCTAGCAGGAGTTTCCAAAGGACAAATACAAAATCCCATCACGAAATCCACCTTACCCAGTTCAGGGGTTTTTCCCGTTTTCAGATTAAATGGAAGCAGTTAGAATAACTACTTCTTCAGATCGGAGTTTAATTATTTGACCTCCGAACTGGAAAAAAAAAAGTTATAACGGCCGGTGACAGTGAAAATAAGATTCCGGCGAGTGGAGTATTATGTGATTTTGTCTGTATATACGTTGTTTTGTAAGTTTATTTTGCGACTAAAGTTGACGGAGGTGAACGATGGGGATTTTATAGTGAATGGAGGGTATAGAAGAGGGCATTTTGGGTAATATAAAAATGAAGCATGATATTAATGGGGGAGTGACTAACTTGCGCCGTGAGTGTCTGGAAGGGTATAGTTTCTAGAAATATTCAGTGATTGTTTAATGGGGAGAATTAGCATATGTGCCAGATCAGGGAATAGAGTGTGTGTCCCCCAGAGGAGCCATTCCCCGCGGTCGGGAGTTTGTCGGATGGATGGAACGGCTGTATCAGTGTTTCCTCTTCAACTTCCGATTCATTTTTATTATGTGATCGTAATCATTCTTATTTCACCAAATCAAGATTGGGAAAATTACGCGTATATGAAAATATATAATAGTAAATTACGCGTATATGAAAATATATAATAGTAAATTACGCGTATAAATAAATATATAATAGTTAATTAATTAACATAGCTATAGTTTGTCTTAATTATAATTCGCGACCTATTTTTAGTTATAATTAGGTTGCTCAGTTTTTTAATTTTGTATAATTTGCACGTTTGTATAATTCATAATTTGTATAACTGTTTACACTTCTGATGTTTGTAATTGTATCAATTCGTTATTTCGAGTTTATACAAAAATAACTGAATTATACAAATGAAGCCGCGAATTATACAAACCTGCGAATTTATACAAATCCGTAAATTATACAAATGAGATAGCTTAAATTATAGCTACAGCCCATAAATATACAAACTATAACCGTGGAGCATAATTAAATTTATTATAATGATTATTTGAGAAAGTTCCTCATCAAGATTTATACACATGAACATTCAAGTTGGAATTTTGTGAATAATGAATTTAACTGTATGTTAAAAATTCATAAAAAGAAACATTAAAGTCGGTTTTCATTTGAATGTGACAACTCGAGATATAACCGTAAAACGTTCCTAGTTAACTATTATATGAGCCTTAGAGTTGGCTGAGTAAGAATTTATATGTTCAGGAAAAATGTAAGTAGTGAAGATAAAGATATTACGATGGATGTATTAATATTAGGACTTAGGAGAGATAGGATAAAATGGAGTAACGGTTAATTTAAGGGTCTGTTTGAAAAGTCACCTGGTAATTGGAATTAGTATAATTACTAGGGCAGTAATTATCAATCTAGTAATTACACTGACCTGTTTGGTTGTCACAATATAATTACACAGTAATTACACGTGTCATATTTAGATGCCACAGTGTAATTACACATATTTTGTTTGGATGCGCAATTACAATCATAAAATTATATTAAATTTTAAAAATAAAAAATAATTATTTAAAATTTATACTAGACAAATAAGAAACTTTATAAATGATATTAAATTAAATATTTAAGATATATATTATTTTTTGAAAATATATTAATTACTAAACATATGTTCTTAACTAATATTATGAAAAACTAATTGATTTATATTTTTTAAAATTAATATATTCAATTGAATTGATCATAAAAAACTAAAAGTATGAAGTTTCTACGACCATCGTGAAATGCATTTTGATAAAAATATTAATATATAAATAAAATGTCATAAGTTATTAAAACGTTTGACAAAAAGATAATCTATCAAGTCTAATTAAAAAATGACTTGCAATGTGAATTCAATATTACTTAAACAAATGAAACTAGAAATATAACATAAGTTATCAATTTCAAAAAAAAGTTTAAATATAATACTCTTATCACAAATTTCAACATAGGATTTTTTAATTTTTTTTTTTTTTTAAAAACGTAAGTCTATAACCTTACTTAACAATAAATTCTATTTTAATTTAAAAATTAGAATACTAATAAAATTATGCTAATGAGAAAATAAGCATGACATAAAGAAATAAATAATACGAAAAAATTGCATAGAATCACATGAAGTAAGATTGAGAATCAGAAGAAAATGAAACATAATAATAAAAAATTAGATATTTTTAAAATAAAATAAAAAGAACTTAAAATAATAGAAGTAAAAAAAAATAAAACATAAAAATGTAAATATAAATAAAATAAAAAAGAAATTAAAAAGTAATCAACTGGTAAGTACATCGTGTAATTACCAGCAATTCACAATCTATGTCTGTGAATTGGAGAGTGTAATTATCCCCTGCCAATTACATTAATTACTTGCTGATCAAGTAATTATTTATTCAACCAAATAGGACAGACAGTGTAATTACACCCAATTACACCAAATTTAATTACCAGGATGTCTTTCCAAGCAGGCCCTAAATGATGGATAAAATAAGAGAAGTGAGATTGAGATAGCTTTTAAGTTTTTTTTTCCAGTGGAGGTTGCAACGGACGAGTGTAGTAGTGCGTTACAGGTGATCAAATTTTGATGTCTTGGTCGCCTCATATTGCCAACAACCTTTCTAACAGCCCCTTTCGTGGGACCCAGGGAATCAAAAACTCCTTTACGTTTCCCTTAGTGGGGAAATAAAAGGTAGCATCATCATGCAAAATTGGTAATTAATCAAAAAATTATATTTATAAAATACTTTTATTTTTTATCACTTACAAACTGAAGTAAAAAATTATAAAGGATGTAACACTTTTGAGAAAAATAATCTTCACTCAGAACTTAGAAGAGTTTATTCAAACATTATAATTTTAATTTTATATATATAATTCTTGAAGCATTTAGAATCACCAGTTCTTTATTCTATTTTATTTTATATATTTTTAAATAATCATTCTATTAAATACGAAGTAGTTAAGTTTTATTAACTTCATTAAAATCACACACTTCAACTGATTAAAGGTTAAATGTGCATAATCAAATAACACAGAAATTAAAACTGAAATTATGCACTAATAAAGAGACTAAAATCACTATTTCCCCTACAATAATATGTTAAATCTTTTATCATAGTTCACCTAATCTCGTATGTTTTTCGATTTGTTATAACTTGAAATTATCTTAATATTTTTTATGTTTTTTTAAAAGTATACATTAGAATGATTATTTTCAATATATAAATTGATCTCATTTGCTTTTATGTTTGCATTGTTTTTTATTTATTAGCAGCTCGTTCTTCCTCTCTCTTTCGATGGTTACTAATCAAGGTCAAATACGATTACATTTGAAAGGATGAACATGGTCTTTAAGACTATCAATGGTGTCCTAACAACTTTCATATGTTTAAATTTTATTAAATTCAAATTTTGTTATGCACATAATTCTTCAAATATTTAAAATCACCGACCCTTTAATTTATTTTACTTTATATATTTTAAAATAATCATTCTATTAAACAGTTAAGTTTTATTAATTTCTAGGACTAAAACTGCACACTTCAAATCGTTGAAGGCTAAATGTGCCAGTCAAATAACACATAGATTAAAAGTAGAATTTATATAATAATACAGAAATTAAAGTCACTATTTTTCCATTATTGTATTACGAATTAAATTAAATGTCAAGATAATATTACTAAATCCTTCTTCATTATTTACTCAAAAAGACGAATTTAAAGATATTGAAATCAAATTCAATATCCTATAAATTGATTCAAAAAAATCCAAGACTTTGAAAATAAATATAAATTTATCGTTAGAAAATTATTAAAATTACGATGAATTGTACATCTCTGTTCATATTTTGAAAAATTTAGGTTCACATAGTCTTAGAAAAAAAAACAATGTTATGATTGACCACAAAAATTTAGGTTGCTTGGATGGCGGGGTCAGATAGTCAATAAATCCAAAGTGGAAGTATGATATGGATCTTTTTGTTCTTAAATTATTGACAGTCTTATAAACATCTTTTATTGGCATAATATAAAATATGACTCTATGCCTTTCAATTTTGAGTGTGCATAAGTAGACACTTAGATTTGTATAAAATTGAACAAGTAGACACACATGTCTTACATGACATAATACACGTAGGACACAAAATTGTCATCTAGGGTGCCATGTAGGACGTATGTGTCTATTTGCTCAATTTTATACAACTTTAAGTGCCTACTTGTGCACACCCAAAGTTAAAGGTCATAATTGTCAATTGTCGCCAAGTTAAGAATCATGTTTATGTGTTATGCTTATTTGATTAGTTGAGCTTAAATATACCATCGATCTTGTAGTATGATTGAAATACACCCTAAAATTCTTGTCAACTTTATGAGTGTTTTTAACACATCTCCCGACTGTTTATCAAGAGTCACATGATTGTACAAGAGTTTGAGCTCACTTATTATGTCATGTGATAGATTCGGGATATATCTAAATTTAATTAGTCAAATAATTAAAATATTTTTAAAACTATCAACTATTTAAAAAAATAATAATAATTTGCGTCAAGTTCAAAATATTTTCAATACTTCTCTTTGAAAAACTTGTTTCATTCACCAGCAAATTCTTATTATGTCACCTTAAAAGTCGAATTATATAATTGTTAATTAATTTTTTATTTTAATATAAATATTTATAAATTATAACTTTCAAAATATTAAATAATTTAATTTGATATTCTTGATTGGATCAAACCCGGGATCATCGACATGTATTTTGGGATAAAGTTAGATCTTTTAAGGCCCAGGATGGAGGAAGTGACACGTGGTGGGTGGGACATGTCCACATTCCCATGTGTTATCCAGTTGTCATTGTTAGACAGCCGTCCAAGCAATTCCAAAATACACTTCATAAATCTTTTCTGGAATTTGAATTATTAATTGATTTGAACTCCAAATCATTAACTATACTACTCCGTTCACTTTTAGATTATCATTTATTCCTAAAATAAATTTTCATTTATATTGTTACTTTTGACATATGAAAAAAAAGATAATAATTTTTTTTCATATTCTACCTTCAATATTAAATACTTATTTTTTAAATTATTTTTCATGATATTATTTAATAGGGATAATTTTATGAAATGCTTATGTCAATAATTATTTTCATAATGGTGTGTCAAGTCAAAGTGTGACAGTAAAATTGAACTGAGAGAGTATTTGAATTGGTTCCGTCATTTCATATTAATTGTTACACACCTTTTGGAAAAAAATATAAATTAATAAATATTTTGCTAATTTACCACTTAAATTATCTTCTTCTTTTTTTGAAATTTTATAAGTGTGCTTACATTTTTTATAAAAGAGATAATTATATGAGTATAGTGGAAAAAGTTTAATTACTTTATCTTAATTTTGTAAGCTGACAATAGTTCGAGAATTTAGATAACTATTTATAATAAGATGGATAATTAATATAAGATAAAAAAAAGTATTAAATGTGAAAATTTAAATTTCATCAGTTATTCTTAGAGTTTGAACATTAATTTTTTCATATTAAAATTATGAAAGGTTAAACTTCATAAATTATTTTTGATATTTCCCTAAGAAATGATTGAACTCCATGAACTAATAATTTAGATTGTAAAAGATTGAGTTCAACTAATTCAGGATTTCTCATTTGATGTTTATGTTTCTAATTAACGATTAGCTATAAGTGATAAACTCTAGGTCAGATTGAGCGTTTTGAGAACTAAATTATCTTATAAATTCTAGAATAACTTTAGTATTCGAATTGAATATCATATATATTTCATTGATCACAATAGGCTATACCTTTAAATAATTTATAGTATTTCCATTAAAACTCCTTAAATCAATAAAATTAATTCTACATAAAAACGTTATAGCAACGACGTATTTAGTACTATATTTTTACAAATGAAACCTAGATAAAAACATTGTGAATTTAATTTAATTACTTTTATATATATAATATTCTCTGCTCTTTTTTTTTTTGGGGACAAGGGTCTGAAAAATACCCCAACTTTGATCGAATTTGCTGTTGCGATACTAAACTTTCATGAGGACCTATTACCTCCTTATACTATTTAATACCGTATTTTAAAGATATATATTTGCCCATGTGGACATAAAAAATAATGCAAAATTATAAATTGGAATGTGTCCACCTGAACACATATATATCTTTAAAATACACTATTAAATAGTTCAGGAGGTAAAAAATAGGATATTAAATAGTCTAGAGGTAATAGGTCCTTATGAAAATTTAGTATCGCAACAGCAAATTCGACCAAAGTTGAAATATTTTTCAGACTCTTATCTTTTTTTTTTTAAAAGAAAAGTAGTCATTCCCTTTAACAGAGCATTTCAGAGAATAAAAAATGTATTCCAAAATTGACTGACATGAGACACGTTTAAATTAATACTTAATACTCCTAAGTTTTTTTTTAATGATAAAGTATATACTTCGAAAGTAAAATCAAGCTTGGCTTTTGCCCTTAATTAACCTTTAACTTCTAATCTTTTTCATGTTAAAGAAAACATTAGCTTATTTTCTAATAATAATAATAAAACTTTCCACCCATTACGACTCATAAATAAATGAGAGAAAAGCTAACTGGATTTTCACAAATTTCGAGAAGACAACATATATAGCAGACACCAAATAATAATACTATAGTAATACTATATACTATAGTATTATACGTAGTAACATGATTTAAGAAGCGGTAGCTGTTCCATAAAGACTGAACATGTTGTAATTAATTGAGTATCGTAACATGTAATCATTAATCTCTAATCTACGCAAACAGTGGCGGGCATCTTATATTAATGGAATCAAGGGGACAATCCTATTAGTAGTAAGCATTTTATTATTGTTTCTCAATCAACACTCAATTTAATTATTTGCTATAATTGTTCATAAAACTATTTCTTCTATTATATCATAATTGAAATTTACTCACTTTAATTCGCAAAATGATCAAGGTGACTTTACTATTATATAATAATATCTTCAATTCATAACATCAAATTTTACTCTAAAGTAGTGTCAATACCATTTTAGTTGTTTTACACTAACTTTTAAAAAGGTCAATGGTCTAACAATATAGTTTACAATTTTTAAAATTATTTTTACCAATATAGTTAAGGAAGTACAATAATTTCATGTGACGGAAATAATTTTATAGCATTACTTATTATAGTAAGTAAAGGTTGGTGACTATAATATGATTAAAAATATTTTTATTACATTTCTATATATTACCATAAATAATGATCATAAATGAAATTAAATTATAACTACGTGCTGTGCTTTTCTGCGAATGAGAAGATTTCGTAAAGGGTCGAAGAACAACTTTACCTTAAAATGGATAACATTCCATTACATTTTCCCTTTTCTTTATCTGAACCTAATAGTTTTAGCTAATTAAGTTGATCCCTAACGGAGTTATGGTAGAATTCTTTTTCAAATAATATATATATATATCGATGAGTTCTCCAATTTTATACTATATAGTTTGATGCTCAAAATCTGTTGTAAGTGTGTGATATATATATAATATTTTTTTAAAATTGAGGGTGGATGAAAGGGAAACGCAGAAAGAGATTGCAACGTAGGAAATTAAGCCTTCACAACAAGATATAATTCATGTACGTGAGATATTTATTGTCATGAAAAAAACTAAAGAAAAAAAGAGTGATGGAGTATAGTGCGGCCGATAAGAATAGGTGTGGATGAGAGCTTAAGGCTTAAAGACAACTTTATTATTAATGATCTCTTTATGTTAAAAAAGTTGTAGTACTTTAATTGCTTATATGTTAAGGTGAAGAGAATGTGGAGCACGAATTGATATATGGGAGACACCTTTTGACCAAAGAATCTTTTTAATATATCGACATTTCTTGATTTACGTGCCCACCTTTGATATTTATAAATATTTTATTGAAAAAATGTTAAAGGAAAGATCAATTTAAACGTTCAACCTAAATAATCTTAATGAAAAAAAAAGTGAAGTAAACATTTAAACTTTAATAGCTTGGTGATCTATTAATCTTTTTACACACTTTGGGTGGTCACTAAATGCAGGTGTATTAGCCTTTAGAAAAAACATAAAGGAGATGTTACACATTTAGTGCTCCATCATATATATATATAGAATATTATATATCTGGCGATTATTTTTTTTGATTGGTGACTATACCGCGTAAAATGGAATATTTAGAAGTAAATGTTATGTAAACTCCGCGTACGAGCATATATAATTCATAAACAATGCTCTACATATTCTCTATATCTACTTGGGATATTATTATTACTGTTATTATTAATTGGAATACTTTTTAATGAAAAAGACAAATACAATAAAGGTGATAGAGGATGAGAATTAAAGCCATGCACGTATTCTCTTGCAAGAATTGGGAGTTATGGGAGAGGAAGAATAGGAACACTATTCGTTTGGTAAAATTAGTTTTAGTATATCAAAAGAGAGATTTGTTGTTTTTCTTCCCATAATTTCCTTATTATATTAAGTTACAATCAAATTATTTTTTTCAAAACGCAATGAATGATAATAATTTAGTAAAACATACCTCTTTATAAATAGTTTCTTAGAGGGAAAAGTGTCAAATAGGGGTGTACAAAGGTCGATTAGGTTTGTTTTTTCATTAAAAAAAACATAAATCAATTATGCCGATTTATTAAATCTAAAAACCAAATTAAACCACATTAAGTTATATTTTTTGGTTTTGGGTTCAATCAATTTTTTTCATTTTATCGGGTTTTTTACAACTATACGATGATTGAAAAAGAAATCAAGTGTATTTCACTTACTTGTTTAATAACCTAAACTTTAAAAACGTTGAATGAAAATTTATAAGATTAAAGGCTATAGTCAAACTGAATGCAAGACAAAATATTTACAAAGTAAATTGTTAAGTTCAAATTTTGAAAAACTATAACAGTATAATTGTAACTTCTGATTTGAATACAAGATAAAATAGTTACAAAAGTTTACAAACCCAAATTTGAAATAATATATCTAATCATTAAAAATTATAAACTAATTACAAATATATTAACAAAGTAGATTATAATTAATATTTTTTTATCTATAAAATAAAATAAAATTATATATATTATGTCGGTTTGGTCTAAATTCGATTTGATTTTTTTCTTTTAATACCAAACCAAACCAAGAGTGTTTAGTGTTTTTTTCAACGCTAAACAAATCAAGCCAAACCATAAATTATTATTTTTTCGATTTGACTTGTACACTCCTAGCGTCAAGTAAAATGAACAGAATAGAGTACTGTTCTTTCTCATCCTTCATCAATGAATGAGATATAAAATGATAATTTTTTCTTTATCTTGGTGTGTTTGGTATGAAAGGAAAATGTTTTTTTGAAAATAAACGATTTTTTTTTACTTATTTTCTAGTGTTTGGTAAGTAAGTAAGAAAATATTATCATAATGACATTTATATGTTATCTACCAAAACAATATATAAATTTGATGGGCAGGGGAATTGGGGTGAGGGCAATGGCGGAGCCAGAACTTTGACAAAGGGGTGTCAAAATATAAAGAAGTAAAATCGCGTAGAAGTCAAGGAGTGTTTTAGTCTAGCTACACAATGTAATTTTCTGACGAAGGGGTGTCGGTTGACACCCCTCAACTTCATGTGGCTCCGCCACTGGGTGAGGGGGTGGGTGATGGTCAAGGGGTGAGGGTTGGGGGAATCAGGTAGGTGGGGAGAAGACAATAAACTTGGAATGTCATTTATGACCCTTGTTTTCCCTACTTCCATCTGGAAAGTAATTTTATTCATTTTTAATTAATTTGTTTTCCTAGAGAAAATATTTTTCAAATATTTTAACCAACCAAACATGAAAAAATTTGAAAATTATTTTTCTCCGTACCAAACACACCCGCCATTAACCATAACTTACTTTACTCAAGTATGTGGACTATGAAGTCGAGTTAATTGGGCTAGAAACTTCCTCCTAAGATCCAAGTCAAATAAGTTTGGCCCATTTGTTTTGCCAGTACATCTTGGGCTATCAATAGATGAGAATCTCCAGTTGGGCCGATGACTTTACAGAGGAATTGTCAGCTCTATAACAAAACAAAATAAGAGCCCAACAAAGTACTACTACTACTACTACTACCATCATTATTTCATTTTTGGTCCTTCAAGTATCTTCAAAGTTTCGATTTGTCACCGTATACATTAAGGGGTCGTTTGATAGAGTGTATAAGAACAATACAAAATAGGGTACATTAGTAATACTTGCATTAGTAGTGCTTGCATTAGTAATGCTTGCATTAGTTATGCAAGCATTATTTCTTATACATTGTTTGGTTTGATGCATTAGAAAAAACAAATCTTGCATAATTTCTATTAAAAATAGAGCAACTTTCACATATAACAAACATAAAAATCATATTTGTATGTTATAGCTTTAGTTTGCATAATTGCGCTCCATATCAAATTTTATATTTGCTATGGAACTTTTGATTTGTATAATTCGCTACAAACATCCAATTTTATACAACTTGTTCAGTTTTGTATATATTTATTTATACATTGTAATTTGTATAATAAGATCTGTATTTGTATAATTATAAGTGTATAAGACAAAAATATATGAATTTGTATTTGTATATACTCTTTTCTCTCGCTTTATACAAATACAAACGCATTTTATACCGAAATGTATAAAATGACTAATTATATATCGAATCAGATGGCAAAAAAATGGGATGGTTTGCTGCGAATACAATTAAAATAAACTATGACTATAACATTTAATTTGAAATAATAGTTTGCTATTTCATATCATTTTCCCTAAAAAATATATGTTTACAAAAATATCCTTTACACTTTATTTATTTGTACACTTCCTTTGCAACAAAATTTTTTGCTAAAACATCAAAAAAAAGATTTCTTTGCTAAAACATCATTAACTCTTCTTCTTTTATTTTTCAAAAATAATATTAAATAGTTGTACTATTGCATCAAAATATTTTTGTGAAAGAATTTAATTTATAGTTAAGAGGACATAAAGCCTATTAATACACCAACAAATTAAAAGACACTGAAAAGCAAATCAAAATAAAAACAAAAACTTATGACAACAAAGAAAATGAAAAGACTTTAAGGGTAGTTTTGTAATTATTTAATCTAATGCAAGTGTTAAAATGTTATGTATTACTAATACCTAGAATTCCTTGGTATTAGTAATACACAACTTAATACACAATAGAGTGTATAACTAATGCTTGCATTAGTTATACATTAGTTATACATGACATGAAAAAGTGTACCAAACAAGGTACTACTAATACACACACCTAATGCATGCATTATATTTCCTAATACACTCTACCAAACGACCCCAGATTTTTAAAATTGTTACATTATTTATTCCTAATCTTTCTAATACACTGGTCAAGAGGCAACAATTTAACAATTTTGTCACGAATTAGAATCCCATTAATTTCTTGGATTTAACACACCAATTTGTCTAAACTACAAGCAGAAGCTTTAATTAACATAGATGGTTAAAGTCTTCAAAGAAATGCTCACACGTCTTTGAGGAGCCTTTAATATGCATATGGTTACGGAGTTGAGATGTGGAGAAATGAGGATTATTGATTTCGAGAGGTCATTACAATGATCAGGTGCGTGTGAATATGAATCTATCCTTATAAGAACGGTCATATCCGTTAAAATAATTTAATCTTGTTTTGCGCTTGCCCTTTAAAAATATAAGAGAACAAGTTCAAATCAAAATTATTTTCTGCTATGTATAGTCAAAACCCAGTTTTTGTATCAATATGGAGCGATCAAAATCCAATCAAGTCCAACTTAGTTGCGTCCAGGTGGGACACAACCTTGACCTACACCTCAAGAGGTTGCTCTAGTCCATCTAAAGTTTGGAGTCACATAGATATCTATCAGATTCCAAAATTACAATTCAGCGGTAGAATGTATCAATTTTCAGAAAAGATATCGCTCACCAATAACTGCTTAACATTTTTGAGAATCTAAATTTCATTCCAACGAGTGAACATATGGGGCGAAGATAGGCTAATAAGATTCATTCTTTTTTTTCATCAACTGTTTCAATAGTTTACAACTTTCATTCATAACTTTTGATTATATTAATTTATCAGTTTAACATCAAGAACATATATACTGTTTGGGCATTACAAATTCATTTATTATTTTAAATTACGAATTTCGAGATAAACAACTTGGTAATTTTCTTCCTGAGTTCTATACATTAAGCTAGTAGTAATACAAACGGAACAAATAGAATAAGGATAGTATGTGTAGGATAAAATGCATCATTACTAGTTCGATATGAATTATAGAAATATTTAGTAAGCAAATAGTAGTACTAATTTTTATCAAGTTTTATCTTCTTATCAATATTATATTAGAGATAAAAGTATAAACAACACACCTAAACTATTTATTTTTTTTCAATTTCATATCTAAACTATCGGGAGTGTGGATTTAATATCAAAACTATCACTTATTAGTTTGAGAAATACATTTCATGGTGTGTGTAATACACTCTCTCTTTATTTAAAAAAAAAAACTTTGCCAAAAGACATTTCATATGGATAAAATATCCACCTTCATAAAAATTAAATAATAAACTATTAGTATTAATTAAAAATTAAAGACTAAAGTGTTACTTTCCCAAGAAAAAAACATTTTTTTAAAATTAAATTATTTTTCTTACCCCACTCCACCATCTCCTCCCCCGGGACTATCCCCCGTCCTTTTATTTTTTCAATTTCTTTTATAAAATATTTTTAGGAATTATTTTCTACTTGTGTATCAAAAATAACATAAATAAAAAATATATTTTTAAAAAGGCTTGCAACAGGTAAAAAATACTTTCCTAAAAAGATGTGTATATCTAACACAAAATGAGAAAAAATTGAAAGCGGAAATTAGGTGGAGTGGGGTAGAAAATAAAATAATATCTGAATTATTATTTGAAAGAGTGGGTGGGGGGGGAGGGAGGGGGTACGGTGAGAGAAAGTGATGAAGTGGGGTGAGATTTTTTTTTATAGATTTTATTGTATAAAAATATTGATTTTTTGGGATAATATTTCTTTAATCTTTAATTTTAATTAATGCTAATAATTTATTTAATTTTTGCGAAGGTTGAAAGTTTTGCCCATATAGAGTGTGATTTGACAATTTTTAAAAAATAAAAGAGACATTATAGTACACACACCATGAAGAGAGTGTAATAAAAACAAGATTTATTTCTCAAACTAATAAGTGATATTTTAGGTATGAAACTCTAGCTCTCACTAATTTAGGTATGAAACTAAGAAAAAAAAAGGATAGTTTATGTATGTTTTTGACATTTATCTAATTGAGATAAGTATAAAAGAAACAGATTTCAACTATCTTCTTATTAATTGACTTTCACGTTAGGGTACGTAATTGATGTAATTAACCAATTAGAATTATAAAAAGAAATTTATTTGCAAATAAGTGGGAAAAAATGATAACTTACAATAACTAACTCAACAAACACTCACGGCTCTCTTTTGACGGATAGTAAAATCTGTTGAAAATAAAAAGACATTTTCATTTAATGATAATAAAATCGGGATTAATTGCTATAGGGTCCGACTAAAACTCTATTAACTTCATTTTAACTTCATATGAAAAATAAAAGACATTTTTATATTATTATTATGAAGATGATGATGATGATGATAATAATAATAAATAGAAGCTCTGATATCAATTTGAAAGACAATATTTTATTTATAAATAAAAAATTTTGAATAAAAGTTATTAATTGACTTTCATGTCAGGGTACGTAATTGGTGTAATTAACCAATTAGAATTAGAAAAAGAGTTTTATTTGCAAATAAGTGAAAAAAATGATTACATAACTTACAATAACTAACTTAACAATTACTCATTGCTCTCTTTTGGCAGTTAGTAAAATCTGTTGAAAATAAGAAGGAATTTTCATATAATGATAATAAAATCTAAATTAGTTGCAATACAGTTCACCTAAAACTCTACTTACTTCATTTTAACTTCACATTAAAAAAAAAGACATTTTTATATAATAATAATAATAATAATAAGAGAAGCTCTGATACCAATTTGAAGGACAATATTTTATTTATTAACATAAAAGTTTTTGAATGTTACTTCAAATCTATCTATTTTGTATATTAAGCTAGCGTTTGTCCCCAAGTTTCCAAGTATTTTTGCCAAATAATACTTGAGCCAAGTTTTTCCCAAGTTAACACCCTATGTTTGGTCCCAAAAATATTTGACTATTTCAAAAAATGTGATTTATACCCATAAGTTCTAAAAACTATTAAAAATACTCATAATTTTGTATTATTTATTTATAATGAATATGTTCCGTTTAAAAATAACCTTATATCATAAATGATAACAATCAACAACAACAAAATAACAATATAGGCAAGAGTAATACATTAATGCATATTCAAACTTGTCATTGATTCAGTTAAAATTCTAACAACCTCTGGAGGTACGATTGTGACCAAATTTGGATAGATATGGTAGATAAATATTACTTAGTTTGATTCTATTAAATAAAAATAATGGATAGATATGACAGATAAATATTAGTTTCATTCGGTTATTATTACAATCTATTAAAAAATTGTTCTTTTTTTTTTCAATTTTATCATTCAAATTAAAACTCGAACTTTTTCGGAGGAGGTAGTAACAAACTATTCCTATAAAAATATATATTAGTAGGAAATAATAAATGATAGGTATTTTTTTATAAAAGATAAAAATTTAGGGTAATTTTTGAAGTTTTTAAAGTTCCCAAATATTTCCCAAGTTCCCAAAAACTGGTTTTTTCTCGTATTTGGGAACTTGGGATTCTTGGCAAAAAAATTTGCCAAGTTATGTGGCCAAAACACCAACGGCCAAATTTTTCCCGAGTTTTTTCCAAATAGTCCCAAATAAAACTTGGGGCCCAAACAGGTCCTAAAACTAACTAGCAACATTCCTATTTATAATAGTAAGAAACCAAATTAAACTAACACTATAAAATTTATTTCTATATAAACTAGAACAAACAAATCTTAATTAGACATAACTAAATAAATATAAAAAAAAAAAAACAAATCCCAAACAAGCTAAATTCCCCCTCCAATTTTGAATTATTCTTCCAACATCCATCAAAGTTTTGTCATCTTATTCATAATATAATTGACTTTCTCGCTACGGTATATAGTTGATGTAATTAACCAATTAGAATTAGGAAAAGAGATTTCTTTGCAAATAAGTGGAAGCATGATACAAGTAGGTAATTACATAACTTACAATAACTAACTAAACAAAACACCCACAACACTCTCTTTTGGAGTGATAGTCTATTAAAAATAAAAGACATTTTTATAAATAATAATAATAATAATTAATACCAATTTGAACGACAACATTTTATTTATAAACATAAAAGTTCTTGAAAATTATTTCAAGTTCTATCTATTATGTATATTTTGTATATTAAAACTAACTAGCAACATCCCTATTTGTAATACTTATTTATAATAGTAAGAAATCAAATTAAACTAGAACTAGAAAACCTATTTTATATAAATTAGAACAAACGAATCCTAACTAGACATAGTTAAAAAATAACAAATCTTAAACAATTTAAGATTCCTACTCCAACGTTGAATTATTATTTCAACATTCATCAAAGTTTTATCTTCTTATTAATAATATAATTGACTTTCACGCCAGGGTACATAGTTGGTGTAATTAACCAATAAGAATTAGGAAAAAAAGATTTATTTGCAAATAGTTGGAAAAATAATATCAATAGGCAATTACGTAACTAACTAAGCGGAACACTCACTGCACTCTCGTTTGGCGTGATAGTCTGTTGAAAATAAAAGATAATAATAATAATAATAATAATAATAATAATAATAATTAAAAGAAAATCACACCGTGATATAATTTAACTTTGTTGGAGTATATATTATAACTATAATAGGTTGACAAGACTCTTATTAAGTTATTATTTAATGCTAATACAATAATATTGATTCATGAATTTTAAAATATTTCTTTGGTTTAATTAATACTTTAAAGTTTCATTTACATTATTTTAGCTTTAATTGACTTATTCCAGAATTACGTATTTAATCATTTGGTATATATAGTAAGATATGATAAAGACGAAAAATAAAAAAGTAAACCTTGTTTATAAAGGATTAGATTAAAACAAGTTTTGGATGAAATTCTAATCGGAGTAGATGAAAGAAACGAAGAATCCAAATAAGACTTAAATTTGGATTAGTTAGGACACAGTCCCACTAAAACTCTATTAACTTAATTTCTACATCTATATAAACACGCCTCTCTTCCCTCCATCACATTAGTCACACTTTTCTTCCCTTCTCTGAATCCGGAATTCCTCTGTTCGTTCGTTCGTTCAAGTTTTTTCTCAAAAGCTACCGAAGATGGTGATGAGTGCAGATAATATTCGTTTTGTCGTCGGCATTATTGGTATGAGTTTTCGATCTTCTCTTCTATTTTTTTGATTTTGAATGGATAAAGTGTTTATAGTTACGTTTAAGTTGATTGAACTCTGTTAATTGATTCTCATTCGAATTGGTGAATGAATTGAGTGATGATACTTCGATTTTGTTGAATTTCTTCTAATAAACCAGGTTTTTATGCTTTTTTTGATGAATCGATTTGTCTAAACTACTCTTCCTCTGCTTTTTTTTTTCCTGCTATTTATCAAAGTTCTCATGGACACATGCATGATGCATGGCAGCATTAATTCTACTAATCTGAACGGATTAGGCGTAGGACGTATGAATTTAAGTCTGTTGACATACATACATGCATACGTGTTTGATTATGTAAACAATTTCTCTAATGTTCGATCTCTTCTTCTTTTGCAGGCAATGTCTTATCGTTCGTTCTCTTTGCTTCGCCAGTGTAATATATCTTCTCTCTATGTATTTGCTTAATAGCAGTTCGATTCGATTAATCTCATGTGTAGTCACTTAATAAAGAGATTTAATTCATAGAAACATCAATCAAATTAGGCATCTATATGGAAAAATCAAAGTTTAAATATACTCTGTTATCCTCAAAGTTTATGTTTACTGAATTTGATTTCTGTGATTAATTCAGGCCAACATTTTGTCGAATCATCAAAAACAAATCGGTGGAGGAGTTCCACCCGTACCCATACCTTGCATCTACAATGAACTGTATGATGTGGATTTTCTACGGCATGCCTTTCGTTCATCCACACAGCGTTCTTGTGGTCACCATCAACAGCATTGGTCTCTTCATGCAGTTGTGCTATATTTCCATATTTTTCTTCTACACTGGCAAAAGATATCGGGTAACTCTCTAACCAATTTTTAATGTAAGTTAAAAATTATGCTCTTATATATAACACTTTGTGTTTTCAATCTCAGCTACAAATAGTTTCCATTTTGTTCGGTGAAATCGTGGGGCTGGCCGCCGCCGTAGCTGGAACCATGTTAGGCTTGCACACTTACGCAAGTAGAACCACGGTTGTGGGAATTCTGGCAACCGCCTTCGGAATTTGTATGTATGGATCCCCTCTAACAATCATGGTATGTACAAAGGCCTAGTTCTGGTGTTGATTAATTTCATATATGTAGAATATCAAACTTAGTAGTTTATTTTGTACTTTGGCTAATTTTAATTTTTGTGGGTTTTCTGAAAACAGTACAAGGTGATCAAAACAAAGAGTGCTGAATTCTTGCCAAAGACGCTTTCCATAGCATGCTTCCTTAATGGAATCTGCTGGGCCGGCTATGCTCTCCTCAAGTTTGATCCCTACATCTTGGTGTGTCTTTTTGTTCTTAAATTTCATCTACAGTATTTGTTTCTGTAACTGGAATTGATTTGTATACTAATTAACTTGTAATGCTCTGATATCGTGTAGACTGGAAACGGAGTTGGAGCACTATTAGCATTAGTTCAGCTGGCATTGATCGTCATTTACCGCAACCCGCCTCCCAAAGACGAGAAGCCATCTAAAGTGGAGCTCCAAAACGTCGTCTGATTTCTCCCAACAGAAGACTATGATCCCCTTAGATTAGATTTTGTTTCTGTTATCCCCTTCCTATTTCCACGAGAATACGAATTTCTGCGGTTTTTGCTTTAGTCATTCAATTTTCAGTAATTTTTTAAAAGTTAAATATAGATTCTTTACCTCGGTTTATAATTACTACTTACTAAATTTGTTTCACATTATATACCGGAGAGATGTTGTTTCCCTTAGCTTCCATGATTGCTGGCATTTTCTGCTTTCCATATAATTGCATAATGTATGGTTTCTAAGAGTAAAAGCAATTTTGCTATACTTAAAAATCTTGATCCTCCGTGAACCATTTATTCCAACATGAGTTGAATTACGATCTAGAGTCCGAAGTTACGTAACAAATTGAATAATGAGATCTCTTTAGCTTTGGTGCCATTAATATCCGCAATCCCATATCTAATGAAAGAGTTTTTGTCCTTGAAGTAGTCATCTACTACTTCTGTACAAGTAACCTTAACAAGTACTGTTTGGGCAATCAATAAGGGGATTTACAATAAAAAAAATTATTTGCCTCTAGGACGCAACGACGTATACTCCATATGCAATAAATAAATAAATAGTATCCTATTTATATTCTATGTTTTTCAACAAATGCACCTCCTGGAATTCAACAATCAAAGAGTAATATTTATCCGTACACTACTTATTTTATTATATTCTTTAAAAGTTCCTATTATTTGAAAAAAATACAAAATTTCTACTCTCTCCTATTCTTGGATGCATCACTTGTATCTGGATTCCACCAAATTTAAGAACTTTTTGTAATTTGAAAAAAAATAGGAATAAATTGTAAATAACTAACACTATGAAATTTGTGTAAAAATTGCGGGTAAGATTGTGTGCAAGGTCTCGGCCCAATTTAGCGATAAAGCCCAGAAAGAGCCCACTAAACGTCACCGTATTAGTAATATCCAATTGAAGTGACACTCAATTATCTTATCCGGAGCATGAGGTTGACCTTAGTCTCTGGTATTCCAATTTTATCTTTATCTCTTTCCATTCTCCTCTTGTCCATTACACCTAATTTTCAATCTCAATTTCTCCATTAATAACACTTACATTTTGTCAAAGATATTTTTTTCTCCAAACCCTAAATGTCCTCTACATTTGCTTAACTGTGTAAACAAACTAGTTGTAAATTCATCAATGGCAGCATCTGTTTCCTGCCACTATTTTTCTTCCCCATTAACAACTTCTACCAAATCCATCAAGCCTAAGCTCAATTACAGCCATTTTGCACCTACTCTTAGTAAAGGATCGATCCGCCATTTTGTTCCACTATGTTCTTCACAACGTTCGCCTCCTTCTGAATCTGAATGCCAAGACAAAGAGGCAAGTTCTATTATTCTCCTTCATATTTTATTTTAAAAATGGGTGTTTATTAGTTCCAAATGAGCTAATGGGAATTCAATATCTAAATGAGAAGTTTGAGAGTACAATTGCATCTATTACTTCGTAGTGTTGATATTTTTAGTATAAAAATCGACTATATGCATATAGTGTGAGCTGATTTCACTGCCTTAACTGTACAATGTTGGCATTTGTAAGTAATGACAAGATTGCAGTTGATAATTCTTTCTAAAGTTCTCAAGTGCCTGTTCTGAATAAGTAGGAACTTATATGATGAAGATTTTTCCTGAACCTGCAGAAAGATTGGTTTTTGTCATTGAAGAAATGTGCAGCTGCAGTTGCATTGTCAGTTAGTTTGATAACTGGACTACCTGGATCGCAATGGTTGAGTCCTGCTCATGCGAGCACCCCAGCATTGCCAGATGTCTCTGTATTGATCTCAGGGCCACCAATTAAGGATCCAGGGGCGTTATTGAGGTATGCATTGCCTATAGACAACAAGGCAATAAGAGAAGTCCAAAAGCCCCTTGAAGATATTACTGATAGTCTCAAGATTGCTGGTGTCAAGGCACTTGACTCTGTTGAAAGAGTAAGATGTCATTTGCTTAGTTGCTCCCACTTAGATAATTTATTGGCTTGAATCTGCTCCTTAATGTAGCTTCCTAGATTCGTAATGGTGGTTCGTATTTTAACTGTGTAGAATACAAGACAAGCATCTCGAGCTCTCAAGGAAGGGAAAACCTTGATTGTTTCAGGAGTAGCTAAGTCAAAGACTGACCACGCTATTGAATTGCTAAACAAACTAGAAGCTGGGTTAGGTGAGCTTCAACAAATTGTTGAAGACAGGAATCGAGATGCTGTTGCACCTAAACAGAAGGAATTGCTTAACTATGTTGGAGGGTAAGTATAGCTAGCTTAGTCTACTTATAAAAAAGTATTGATAGCTTAGTTTGCCTTGTTCTTTTGATGCACATTTTCATGCACCCTGCGAGTTGTAAAGAGGAATGAGGTGTCGGGCTTTGATTTTCTGTTTGATGATGCATCAGTATGATGCTTGGTTACTGCTTGATGTACTTAATTTTAACTTCACGTGAGACTGAAAAAGAGAACACTCATGTACATACTTAGCCGAAGTGTCTGTTCTGCCCTGAATATGTAATGGGTAGCTTGGTTTAGGCAAAGTCAATATCCATATACAGTGTTGTATTTTCTGTGCTTAGAACTGGAATGTTCTAAAGTCGAGACCTTGGTCCAAAATAACTTTTTCTTCAGAAACTTTGACAAAGCAATTGCTTTGGTAGAATTTATGCCATGGACGCACCGAAGTGTCAATGGATGGATGCATGTTTAAGTTAGCTACTTATTCCAGTTTGAATACCAAAATAAGAATTTTTGTTGGCTATGGACCAATTCTAGGAATAGAAAGTGAGGAGTGACGAAAACTTTTAAAAATGGTGAATTTCCAAAATTATGCCTTTCTCATTTAGACCCCTTGTCATTGACTGCAGCTGAGATCTTCCTGGGGCATTCGATTTCTGCAGAGTTGAAGAGGATATGGTGGATGGATTCCCATATGAAGTACCTGAAGAATATCAAAATATGCCTTTACTGAAGGGAAGAGCAACTGTGGATATGAAGGTCAAAGTCAAAGACAATCCCAACCTGGAGGAATGCGTATTTCGTATTGTTCTAGATGGATATAATGCTCCAGTTACTGCTGGAAATTTTATAGACTTGGTCGAGAGGCATTTCTATGATGGCATGGATATTCAAAGAGGTAAGCTTATGATTTTTGCGAACCGATGGACAAATAAAGCTGTCTATGCATCAAACAAGGAATGTTGTCTGTTTAGTTTGTGACCTGTATATGTTCTTGAAACTCATTATTGTGGATGTTCTGCAGCGGATGGGTTTGTGGTCCAAACAGGAGATCCTGAAGGTCCAGCTGAAGGTTTTATTGACCCCAGTACAGAGAAAACCCGGACAATACCTCTAGAGATTATGGTGGTTGGTGAAAAAGCACCATTCTATGGAGAAACTTTAGAAGTAAGTTTATGTTGTTGTCATTTTGCCGCCTCTAAATTTAACTTCTTGGTGTCCTACCCCTGATCACTTACTTCTCTCCAATTGCTCAGTAGAAGCTATAAACAGTATAAGAGTAGACGTTGTCAGCCAGACTATCGTCATATGGATTATACATTTATACCCAGTTTCTTGTGATGGTCTTAGAAATTACCATAGACCTGTAATTGTGGAGAGAAAGATCACTTGCCCCAGCATTGGGCCTTTGGCATTCCTGCTCTTGCATAGATCTCACTTCTCCCATCATCCAAGAGTAGGAATCCGTGTTGAGAAATGGATTTATATTCCCTCAGCACTAAACTTTCCCTACTTACACCATCACAGATTCACAGCCTTAAACATGAACGTTCTCCATTATACTAAACCAGCCAAAATGTTTCTGATACACTCAACAAAGGTTTCATATTTGCCTTTATCATAGTATTCTTCTCTTTTCACTTTATATTCCTACTTATTGCTTCTGTATATAATAAGTCTCTGGAATAATTTCTACAGGATCTTGGTCTATACAAGGCTCAAACAAGACTACCTTTCAATGCTTTTGGAACAATGGCCATGGCTAGAGAAGTGAGATACCTTTACTTTTGATGTTGCATCTGCTTATTTCATGTAACTTTATTTGATGACCTTTATATTTGTCAACACTCATTGGATTATGGGCGCTTACAGGAATTTGAGAATAACTCTGCCTCAAGTCAGGTGTTTTGGCTGTTGAAAGAAAGTGAACTGACTCCTAGCAACGCCAATATATTGGATGGTCGATATGCTGTGTTTGGTTATGTGACAGAAAATGAGGACTTTTTGGCAGATCTGAAGGTGGGAGATGTGATAGAATCAATACAAGTTGTATCTGGCCTCGATAATCTTGTGAATCCAAGCTACAAGATTGCTGGTTAGAGATGTCATTTAAGTGAGGAATTATCGGAATTAAGACCTGCATTGAGTTGTTCACGATACTCTGTGAAGAGTATAATCATTATTTTCATCATATATTCAACAATTTCAGTTTCTTGCTTTTGAAATATCATGTATAATGTGAACCCCCGGATTAGGCCAAAAGGTACCATTTTACCTTCCACTCACTTCAGGAACTAAATGTGGAGCAATATATATCTGTTTATTTTTTCTCCATACCTCTAAATTCATAATCCACACTAACAATTCTCTTGCTATTTCCCCAATTGTTTTATAAATCCATCTTTTCCAACAAAACTTGACTTCATCCCCTATTTGACGCAGAGTTTTTGACTTTTTAACTTTCAATAAACAAAGTCCATGTTCAGTTGGCATCAAGATGCATCTGAAATTAAATTTGTACTTTGTACACAACAGCTGATGTCACTTCTGCGAAGCTCAAATCTGGATATGACATGTCACAGCAATATATCTCCCACAGGCAAATTCCAAATTTATATACATCACACTTTCGATTATAGGGGATGCCATTAAAACCCTAACTAGTATAACATACTAGAAAGAAATACGTTCATTGAAAAGTTAATGAGATAAGGCACTGCTTGGACATTTGATGCTTAACCTATGGATCAAACATTTATAGGGAAGTTTGGCAAGCGAAGGGCATATTCAATTTTCATCACCAATTACAAAACCCTGAAAAATAAAGAAGCAAAGAGGATATAGAGATTCCAGCTTTCTCCCCATGATAGATTGATTGATTGAATGAAGAGGGCTGGGTTTCCTAACACCACTGAACTCTGAGAAATCCCTGTCTTGGTCTTTGATTTGGAACTTGATGACACTCAATCTGTTTTACTGCAGGTCCCATCAATCAAGAATGAAAATCAAGTCTAGCATATTTGATACTCCCTCCGTCCCTTTTTAGTTGTCCACTTTAGAAATGACACACAGATTAAGGCAACAATGATTAGCACAGTGAAGTTACAATTTTACCCTTATGACAACTTTTCACTTCAAAATTACAACCACTTATTTGAATTAAAGTGAAATAAATTGGAGGGAAACAACATACACTTTTACAATTTTCAAGAAGTGTAAATAAGGGTATAATAGGAAAAAATTTGTTGTCCTTTCTTGATTTGTCAAAATGGACAACTAAATAGGGACAACCAAAAAAGGAAATATGGACAAGTAAATAGGGACGGAGGGAGTATCAAATCAAGGAGATTCTATTCCCAAAATAGAACGGGAGAGGATCAATCTAGCAACCATCAATTCACTTTTATATTAGTACTTGTTTTTTCACTTTATCTGTTTTGCTTCACTTTCTCTCTTCCAGGATCATAATCGACACCAGTCCGTTCTTATAAAAAAGGGCAAAGCAAACTGTATTTGCTAGTATATGGCCAAAAACATCCTTTAATTATAAATTTAACTTTAAACTACATCCTTGAACTATCCTATCCCTTGACTAGTTATCTATCAAGAAACTAAGGACCTGATTTAATCCATAAAAGTTAATTCACTTTTTTCATAAAAAGATTAAGGCCACTTCATAAATTTCAAATAATGTTTTCTTTCATTAAATATGAACATGAAAATTAATGATCATGGGAATTTAACTGATTTTAAAAAGAATTCATTATTAACCATCTCCAATTTAAGAGTGCACTCTTAAATTTCAACTCATCATCAATGGAATGCATGCAAAATCAAACTACAATCAACAATCTAGTGCTGCTTAGTACCAAAAAGGTTATACCATCAATTTCAAAAGATAGAGAAGCACGACAATTTCCCAGCTAATATGTTGTTCCATGGAAGATCAATACTTTTCAATATATGGCGTAATTAAAAGAGTGCCAAGATTATACGTAGAACCCATCAAAAATTGATTCCTGCTATAAATCTCAAGAGTTTTAGCGTTACCTTTCTGCAGTTGCAACTTGCAAATTCTGCTCAAGTCAAAATAGATGGTACTCATCATGAATAGAACTGTTGTTCTTTCCTTCAAAAACTAAGCAAATAAACAAACTTCAGGTACATCAAATCCTCTTAACATATATTCATTCACCAACCACCGAGTAGAAAGAGAAGGTATTACGGAAGCATGAGCTTCTGCAATATTCAGAAATCGGTCATACCAAGAATCCATTTTTTGTGCTAGGATACAGAAAATTGTTGAGAATACTAGGAGGATATTATCATATCCAGTAAATGGTAGTAACTTTCTACAAAAACTCTAGTATAACTCTTGAGACCCCTTTCACGTGTCATTTAAAGACTTCTGTACAAATTGGCTGTAATATGTTGCTTGAGATATACTATAACCAAATATACCTACTGTAGAATATATTTTGTAGTGATGACTGGGGGAAATATCATACACGGCGTTTTTTCTTCTCCGGTGTTGCATGAACCTGTGCTTTTATTCCATAAGTCTTTAACTGGAAATTTTCAAATGCATCAGAAATAGCTTCCACCTGAAAATTTGAGTAGGATACAAAAAAACTGAGATCAGGCATAATGGAGAAGAATACAAAAAACAAATGCAGAGTCTTTATCTGGACAGACCAGGTGGGGCTTTTTGGAGTAGACTCTCACAATCATATCTTGATATGATGATGGCAGCAAGTGGCTGATGCGATCATCAGGTATAGAGAACTTCTCGTCACATTCATAATCCTTAATTTCAATCAAATCATTAGGAGTGAGGTCAGGAAAGATGAAATGCAGACAAGAAAAGTAATTGAATAGATTTTGATGCTCAAACTTGTAGAACCCATAGTCTGTACCTTGAAAAAATGGATACTGGCAGAGGCAACACGTCCAACCAACATACAAAGAAAATAAATTAAAAGGCTCAGAATGATGATAAAAGTGGAGGAGAGGGATAGATAGAGAAATCCCGTGCAAGTGCAAGAACTGCATAGGATGACCCATTTTGACAAACCTTTCAAGCGGATTATGCTTCCCGCGAGTCATATCTATCCTGACATTGGTCACAGCAACGTCCTCTTCATTAAGTATCTCACCGCTACTTTTCTGTAAGATAATGATTATTACCATAGAACTACTAAAGACTCCCAAAAACAGAGATACTTTATGTTAGCTACCTGCGAACAGACAATATCATGTGCCGTGACATCCTTGAAATGCTCTATTTTGTCTCTTGGGACAACATACTCATTACAGAACTGCAATGTACAGAAACAAGAATTGAACGTAAACTTCAAGCATTCCATAATACTCATATAACCGCTTAACAACACCCATTAGATAACCTCAGTACCTGGTACAAATCTCTTCTTCGAACACGAAGGATCAAATCCCTAGATTCCTTCAGTTCCGGGTCTGGAGCAGTCTCGATGGTTTTTAAAATGGTGTCATCTAACTACTTCCACATACACAGAGAAATTATTTTCATGGTTCCATGAAATAAGGAGGTTGAACCTAACAAAAAGATCATGCCGACCTTCCAGTATTGAGAAGGATGCTCTATATGTGATGATATGTGTAGATAATCATTTGCTTTCACTAGTGCATCTACAATCATAAGCTCTATTGCCTGTACAATGATGGGAAAACAAATTGAAAACCTCCACATACTTAAAAATGACATACAAAATGATAACTTCCACATTTCAGATATGATGATGAGAAAATCAGTGCACAACTTCGTCAAATTAGCTATGTACCTTCACTTTAGCGTGAGTATAAACAGTTCTGTGTAGATCAGCTCGTGTGGCAAATAACTTGTGGATGGTTAAATCTGAGGATTTATCCACACAAATAATAAGACCACAAGTCAAACAAAAATAAATAAGATCCTGGTAAGACTTGAGTACTAACAATCTTTGGCTCGATAGCATATCTCATCTCCCAATACCCTCATAGTTTCCATCAACCTACAGAAAATGAAGACAGTTTCATGGTAAAGAATTATTTTTCCTTTCTCTCAGATATTTGTGAAAAGATGTCGATTTACAATAACCAAGAAGATGAAAGAAAAAACCTCTCGAACTGAAAATTGCATCCTACAGCACACGCTCGGCTATCTCGGACAATGTAATCAAACCTGCAAGCCAATGAAAGCTTCATCCAGTGAAAGCTGGAAAAGAATAGGTTGGAGAAAAAAGAGAGGAGAGAATAATCTATAGTTGAGAAACCAACTTGTCAACATCGATTCCATTTCGACCATTAGCCACAATATCATATAAGAACTGCTTCTCCCTTGAGCTCTACATATCAATCAATCAAATTGAAGCAGTGCACTATGATGTGAAACGATGAGCATAAAAAGCTAAAACTTCCAGATTGAAGTGTAAATGCATGTCCAATGAAAACAGTCAAATTGCAAGAATCACGTTTTTTTTCCTCCTGATAACTATGTGCTGGAAATTGGAAAGAGAAGGACTTACTTTTGTCAACGTAAACTTGGAACTAGCAAGTATCATATCCTGTCAAATATAGAGGTCAAAAGGCCACGTTTAAAATTTTTCCTGCTTACAATATAAACAAGTCTTATGATGACTTGTGGCATGTACGATCAATTTGCTTTTAGCTGTATGAAGAAATTGTAACTCACATGAACAGTGAATAACTTCATTATCTCAACCAACGTAGTCATAGCTTGGTCGTAGAATTCGCATGAAGTAATAATAACTCACATGAATGGTGAATAACTTTATTATCTCAACCAACGTATAGTCATAACTTGGTTGTAGAATTCGTTTACTAAGACCTGACATCAGTTACCATTGAAAAGCATTGTAAAGAAGAGCATTGCAAATCAGCAGAAGCTCTTTCTTTACTAGAAGCTCAAGAGAATTTAATGAAAGAAGCTATCTCTTTGCAGGTCTTAGTTCCAAAATACAAATTCTCTTTCAGCCAATAGCTGATGTCATCCAAAGTTCCACATGTCTACCATACTTGAGTAGCACCTCAAATTCAAATTGCTTTTGGAGACAATACAACTTTGCACAAATACTTCATACTATCTCCATTTCAGTTTGTTTGTCCAACTTTCCGTTTTAGTCCGTTTAAAAAAGAATGTCTCTTTCCTTTTTTTTGTCAACTCTTTAATTCTAACTTTTCACATGGCATGTTTAAGACCACAAGTTTAAAAGACAATTTTGGTACATTCTACATATCTTTAATTTAAGACCGCGAGATTCAAAAGTCTTTATTTTCTTAAATTTCGTGTCAAGTCAAAACAGGACAATCAAGTTGAAACAGAGGGAAATATTTTTTTTTGAAACTGTCAATACTACATGTTATAAGCAAATTAACATTCTCATCTTGTATGATATCAGCTAGCATAAATCAAAATAATTCATCTTACCTTGACCTTTTTAATAGTTTCTGAATCAATATCAATACGACGCTCATCAACAATGTGATCAATCATATCCACAGACATTTGCTCATGAGACCTAAAATAAAACATAAAACAAGGTCATTAATGTGCACTACACCATAATAATGACATCACCTCATTATGAGTGCAAGAAGCTTCAAAGAAACTTGAACAACAAAAATATTAAGAAAGTTAACTAGGAAATATCTTCTCAATATCAACACTACAAGCTGCAGGCAAGAGCAGACACAAACAGTTGGAAACAACTAAACAAAATCATCATATGCCAAGGTCCTCCACCATGATTAATTACAACTTTAGGATTTCTACCACATAATTATGCTATAAGCATAACTTTATTTCCTATGATTAAGTGATAAAACTGTCCAACTAGATTGGGATGGAGACATATTGATTTATTGAAGTGAAAAGGGCAAAACTAGAGCTTTCTTAAAGACTTGCATCCAAGAAGGCAATATGAAAGCATTCCCTCTCTAAAAAAGTAAAATCCATTTCTTCCTTATTTGATCACTTCAAGCCCTTACTAAAAGTAGAAGTGTCAGCTAAGATTGAGTATGTTGCAGGGAATTGGAAATGCCAAAAATTCAATTCTTATTAGCCAAGAAAAATTGAATAGCATGAGAATGTGACAGATATCTTTGAGAGGTATCTAAATAACAGAATTCATTCCACAGGAAAGTATTACCAGTCCAATCCATTGCGAACTTGAGGAAGAAACTCGCGTTCGAATAAGTGACTAAAAGGTCCATGTCCAATATCATGTAGAAGACCTGAGAAATTCAACCACAATGGAATGGAGGGTTCATTATTCTGCATTAGGAAGAGCAATCCATGCACAAGGCATTTCATATCACTTACCTGCAAGTTTCACTGTTTGTATATCAAAGTGATCAATTCCAAGCTCCATTCCCTGTAAAAGGAACACTAGGATTACATGAGAACCCCTCAGGTAGTATCAAGTTGAGAAACCAAAATAATAGTATAAACAAATTCATACTTGGTGGGTTTTAAGCTTATGGACAGCTTCATTGGCAAGCCAATACACTCCAAGGGAATGCTCAAATCTAGAATGCACTGCTCCTGGATAGACCATGTATGCCACACCTTAAAGTGAATCCAAGAGCTCATGTTAGTAACAAATTCAAGTCACTACCAGGCTGTTAACTCCTGGATTTACAAGGTTTCCACCAACATTGAGCATAACAGTAAAAGCCAATGGCGGCATCAAGTACTGAGTGGAAGATGGATAATATAAACTTCTCGAACAGATAATATGGATCTCATTTTAACAGAAGGTGAAATTTACCCATTGAGCAATAGGAGACCATATAGTCTTTTTGCAACTTGCATCTAGGCTTGTAACCTTGGGCTTGCCTCTGCCTCTGCAAGAGGCTTGTATGGCAGATATAAATGCAGGGCTTTAAAAGCTAATTATGAGTTCTTAAGTCATCATTTACATGAATATCCAGAACTTGAATAACCTATATAGATATGTCTTCATAGGACACTAAGAAACAAGATAACTTGCAATTTCCTTAAGACCTTACAAGGATCCGACAACAGTCTGAAATGCAACCACAATTTAGATACCACTGAAGTTGAAACAGACTATGTACATTCAAGTGTCACCTCTATTCACAAAGTGAAGCTGAAAGTTGCAGATAATTTCAGAACATATTTAAGAGGCAAAGATAGTTATCAATTTTATCACAGTTTTGGTAACCAAAATCACTTACAATAAAATACAGGTTACTTACATTTTTTATGGCATCCCACATTTATACTAGTAATAATTTTGCAATATGAAAGAACTAAAATTTGGGATGCCAAGCATTTCAGCGGACACGTAGATGATAGATGAGAAAATTTCTTCAAATCCCATATCGAGTCACAAAGCTAAATTTGATGTTCTAGCATAAACAAGCTTGCGCCCATGTATGCAAATAGGGAACAAGAGATAGTAACTTACCTAGTTGTTTAAGATCACGAAGCCTGGAAAACAAAAGAAAAAAACAGTTCAATAACTCTAGTAAAGCTCTCATGAGAAAGTGTTGAACATACAACCGAAAAAGAAGAAAATAAAAGATGACCATCAGGTCATAGGCAGATTGGAGCCAATATGAAAACATATTCTCGACAAAGTATATATATTTACAGTCGGTATGCAATAAACTGAGATCTACCACTTTTGTCAAAAAAAAAACTGAGATCTACCACTACTACTACTACACTACTAGAAGTACATGATAAGGAAACTTACCTTTGAAATTGTTCTGTGTCAATGAACTTCAAGTAGAGCTGCAAAGTTCAGAAAAGATTAAACTTCCAGTACTTTTGCACAAAGCTCTCAATACGAAGTTAAAGAACACGTATAAGAATAGTGAAAATAAGAGTGTAGATCTGAAATCACAATGAGCAAACAGTAACCACCACACCCTAGTGTCTCTCTTGCCTGGTAAACACTCGCTCACTATTAAATAATTACGGGTCAATAACAACTCCTTGATCTATTGGATAAAATACATGTTTTAGCCTGAAAGCTGAAGGAGGATTGCATCACAGGTTAACCAAGGACTGTGTCAGAAAACACTTTGTTACTCTCATTTCTTTTGAGATCAATCCATTCTTACCAGCAAAACAAACTTATGAATTTTGACCTTGATATGCTTCTCGAATAAATCATGAATGTAGAAATAACCATCTTGTCTTGTTAATTGTTATGGTCACATGGTCACTAATCTTTCATTAAATGAAACAAAATCAAAATTTAGGCACAAGCGTTCTAGATAACTTTTTTTTTTATTTGTTGAAGATTTTTAGGAAAATTGTGGATAACAAAAACTTACGAATTGATATTCAAAATAGGTTTGAACTCATTTATTCAGTTTGACAGTGATCAAATTTGGCTAATACGCGGGTACAATTTTAGCAACGACTTACCCATAGAAAACTTTGGATAACA
This sequence comes from Solanum stenotomum, assembly GCF_019186545.1. NCBI lineage: Eukaryota > Viridiplantae > Streptophyta > Magnoliopsida > Solanales > Solanaceae > Solanum > Solanum stenotomum. The sequence goes on from NC_064293.1 coordinate 49,025,432, forward strand.
AAAATGTATGAATGCAACTCAAAATAGCTCTGAATTCTCATTTATTTCATTGACAGTTATCAATTTCCTCTAAAATAGTAGTACACTTTTGGCTATATAGCATACACATTTGAAATTGCTCTTTAGCAACAAAACAAAAGAAAAACTAAAGACCTATAAATTGAATCAGTGCAGGTATAAACCTGTACAGAAATGTAGAAGGTAAACTAGCCGGCAGAGAGTGAGAGACAGCGACATACCGGATCAATGTAGATGTTGCCGTGAACGTTGTCATGGATTTGCTTAGAGAATCTGAGATCTTGAGAGGAAGCGAAGTTGAAATTGGAAGAGAAACTGAGTTCTTCATTTGAAAAAGCTCCCATACTCACCCTTGGCTCTCTACTTCACCACTCTACACAGCACAGAAGAAACAACGGAAAATTGCAAAATGAATAAACTAACATTCATATTTAAAGGATAACGGTTGAGTAATTGCGAAAGCGTTTACATACCTTTTGAGGTGCCGAAAGGAGAGAGAAAGAGAGAGCAGCTGGCGTAGAGTAGGAGGAAGAGTATATTTATTTTGCACGAAAATGGGAAGGAGAATGTGAGTAGTGATATAGTAGTGCCGCCAAAGTCTCTTTATTTCAATTTTATTGCTGCAGCAGCAAGTGACACAGGCCGTCCGCTAGGGAATTGGGGCCAGAGAGGCAGTGCGTCAGTGAACATTCGCCACTAACAATGGGGTTTTGAGATATCGCTTTAATTTCTTTTCTTTTTTTTTTTCAAACATTGTACGGTACTTATATTGGAGCTCAAACACCCCCTAACAAAGACATTCCGTACCCAAGGGCTCAAACTCGAGATCTCTTAATTAAGAATGAAGAAGTACTTACCACTCTGCCACAACCTTTGTTGGTTTGCTTTAATTTCAAGTTTCTATTTAACTAACTTGTCAAAAAGAAAATTTTAAGTAACGAATTAATATTCTCCACAACTTTGTGTTTGAGACTTGCTTCCTGGGTTCGACTAATTCACATAAGTTGTACAAAATTTAACTTTTGAAGATAAAATATTTTCTATTATTATATAGGAAAGATTTTAATCCAGATTTCTAATAAAAAAATAGAGGAATACTTACACCAAAACTATTTTTTATAAGCTAAAACTGATGCTTTTCCTTAAAATTACTTTAAAAACATTGATCAAGCATAAATTATTGTTCTAATATTAATAAAAGTTTATTTGAAATTAATTAGTCAAACACAAATTTAATTTGAAAAAGAAAAAAACTACTAGCATATTTGGTCGTTTTTAAATTTTCTTATTTTAAAAAGCATTTTTATTAGAATTATTTTTCAAAAAAAAAAACTTTAAAGAACAATAGTTTGTGTATGACTAACCAATATATATATATATATAAAAACTCTTTTCATCAGTAGTAAAATAGTAATTGGTGTTTGGCCAAAATTTTAAAAGATATTAGAAAAAAATTGCTTTTAAAATTTCTTTAAAATAAGTATTTCTACTATTACTCAAAAAAAAAAAACTTAATTTTTTAACTAAGTATTTTTGAAAATTTAATCAAATATACTACAAGTATCTAAATAAATTTAATTTTATTAAAGGGGCTACAAAAAAAAAGTAGTAGATGATTTTAATATTTTTTTAACTATATACTAGTATTATTTTAGAGTAATAATGAAGCTCATAGCCAGAAAGATTCCCAAAAGATAAACAAAAGGGGGCAATATCAGAACAAAGATTGAACGTCCACCACATGTAACACTATGGTGGTTGTCTCCTCTCTCCACTCTCCTTCTTCTTCCTCCTCCATCTACTGCAACTCAATCTCTCCCTCTCTTCGTTATTTTCGACGTTTCTATACATTTCCATCCACAAGGAATAATAATAAAGCAGCTTCCAACTCCAATGGCGGTGCCGTCTTGCTCGTCAAGGCGTATATGGATGAGACCACAAATCCAATTTCCAGTTTCGCTAATAAGGTCATCGGTTCACTCCCTGTTTTTGGTCTCATAGCCAGAATTGTGAATGAGGAAGGTGGTGTTGGTGGTGATTTTATTGATTTTGCTGAGTTCAGGAGGCGAGTCGGTAACAAGTGCTCCATTAATGATTCAAGAGCTTTTTATGAATTTCGAGATCGACGTGGCAAGGTAATTTTTACTTGCAATCAAGCGGCGTGCCTTGGTTTATCTATCGATTATTGACCTTGATTTCCTTTGCCTTATTGATAGACAGGGGATCCTCTGTATGTGCTACTGTGCTGTTGGTTAGCTGCTGTAGGAGCTGGTTTACTCAAATCTGAGGAAATTTTGGAAGGGGTATCAAGGCTTAGTTTAGCAAATGATATTGAATTTGAAGAGCAAAACTTCATTGCAATGATGAATGAAGCAAGAGAGGTTTGTAAGATTTCATTTGCCAACGATTTTTAGCTTCTTTTCATTTATATTACCTTACTTTCAATGTTTATCAAAATTTTATTAGCATACTTCCTCAGATACTGTCCAACTTTTGTTTCTGCATCATTCTTTTGATGTGGTACTTAGGACTCTGCCTCTATGTTGTTTGAATCCTCCAAAACTGCATATATTTTAGAGTATAGACACACACGGACAGAATTCTTGGACGATTCAAGCAGCATAGCTCTGCCTAACTCTTATTGAGAAGCTTATTTACAATAGCATATCAAGTAAATTTATCTTTGCAGCAGCCTGTCAGCCCTCCCATTGCAGGCTTCATCAGATTTAGCACCAAGCACAGAATGTGCATGGTTTAATAACCATATATCACACTTATATTTGAACTCTCGTTTATGGTCCAGTGTTATACCCGGTACGGTTAAGACATAAATAATGTATTAAGATAGTAAGCCCATTTTTGCTAACATTTTCCTTTACTCGTGCAGAAGCGATCAAAGTTGGGAGCTCCTGCACCTACAATCCCCATGGAATTTCGTGCTGAGAAAGCTCTGGAAGCTATACATTTGTGTTGCTATGGAAGGGATCTGATAGAAGAAGAAGATGAAAAACTGCTAAGTACCATGCTTAATGCTGTCTTTCCTACAGTTGGGCAGCAAAAGGTAGAAATCATTGTCAAAGAGAAGGCAAAGAGAGTGGCAGATGGAACTGAAGATATCAAATATACAGAGCCCAAGCAATTATCAAAAGAAGCAGTTCAGCTGCAAATGAAAGACCTTGAATTTCTTAAGCAAAACAGTTTGAATCAGTGAGGCATGAAACTTGTTATCATTCTCAAAGTAAATTTAGGTACTGGTGACTAACACCAACAGGAAGACTATCCCACAAACATTCGGTATAGGAAATCACAGGCACATGTCATGAATGACAAATCTTCTTCGCACAATGCTGCCAACTAATTAAACAGTGCATGTGTATGCTCCCTGCTTTCTTTTGTGATCAGTGTGCATTTTCTACTTGCAATTGAAAGATATAGTGGCTCTGATTTGTATTCAAGAATTACCTATTACTAACTGTTATATACTAGAGTTAGCTGAACAACTGTTCAAACTATTACTCGTTAAAAGAATCATAAGCTTGAACCTTTTGTTTCTCTGCATTTTGGAACTAGTAGGGAGTTACTTCTGAGAAAAATACACTGTTGAAAGCGCCTGTAGCAATTTGTGATTGACGTTTTTATTATAGACAAAAAAGCTTTACTATAAATGAACCACTCCAATATGCACCCAGGATCATTTTTGGATTAGGTCTTCTTGGGTGTCAACTGGCACATACATCACATTTATTCGCTTGTATGTGAAGAAAGAGGTTATTTAAAAATCTGAAGTTCCAAACTGAGGAAGTCGTCTTTTCTTCCCAATATACATTTAAAGCAAAACATACTGTGATGTCAAATTCTGTTTCACACCATTGCAATTCATTCATTTTTTTCCCAGGTCCTCCCTGGCATCGTAGAAAAGATTAACATAGCGACTGCAACAAATACTAGCAAGAAGAAGATAATATTTTTTTTAATCATAAAATGTCCAGGACAACACCAGTACAACTACCATAGCAAGGAAGTTTCCCAGTTATAGACTCAAGAAAGACACTGGAGGATCATACATAGACCTCCATCACAGAAGAGGACATGTTTCCATCGCAAAAGTTACAATACAGCCAACCGAAGAAAAACTGCATTACAGTTCTAAAAGAACATAAGTAGCCAATTTTATCAGCTTATTGAAGACACAGCTTGCCAGTTTATTTGACACAGAAATCTAGGCACAAGTAAGGTACATTAATGATTTAGCGATACTGAGGTGCCAATTCCCCATCCTTGACAATGTAATTTTCAGCAGGGAAATCCTCACCCTTGAAGTACCTGTCCAACATATCCTTTGTTCCAGCTGCATACCTCAACTGCAAAATTGCCAGTAACAAGCTTCTCTCAGTTTGCTCACAATTTTAATGTCGTGAAAGTAAAGAATAAGCAAAGCCTAAAGAAATTAGAGAAAACAGAGTATTTACAAACCTGTGCATCAATGGTAGTCCCTGAAATGTGAGGAGTCATAGCTTGGTTTGGCATGTAGCGCCATGGATGGTCCTTGGGAGCTGGTTGTGGGTACCAAACATCTCCACTGTATCCTAAATTTGGGGGAAAATAACCAAAAGAAAGCACTCAATATAGGTTTAGAAGTATTTCTTTCTTCAACAGATTCGGCAATTCAACAAGATATGGAACTACTTCCAAATTTCGATAAAATATATTGAAGAAAAGAAATAAGCAAGAATTGAAGAAAAATATATAATGATGTGTTCAATTGATATTAACGCTAAGGGCTCATCTCTGGATGATGTGTTCAGGTTATGTTAAAATACCTGCAATATGACCGCTGTTACAAGCATCAACAACTGCTTGAGTGTCCATAATTGCTCCTCGAGCATTGTTTACAATTAGAACTCCCTTCTTCAACTTTGCAATTCTTTCCTTGTCAAACATTCCTCTAGATCACATAGTTAAAATTGTGAGCAATTTGCGATATAGCGCATGGAAATAATCAATGACCTTAGTGACATGAGAAGAGTGATGTACGGACAGAAACAACTCTTACGTCTCCAAGAATCTTAAAAATACTCCATTGGCAATCATATTATTCTGGCAACACAAATTGCTGAGAACATCTATCATCCTACTGATGACCACTAACTGATGACAAAGCTCGAAATAGAAAATTAAAGGAAGAAGGAAAATAAAACATGATCTCTAAGAACATATTACTCGTAGCAGTGGTTCACACAGAAAGAATATCAAATGTTTTTTGCATCATGCCAAAGGTGAAAGACAACTTGGCCAAGCAATTTTTCAACTTTAGCCATGGCTTATATAGGTGGAGAATCCATGGAGGGCCATCATTGAGATAGTCTTTTTGAGCTTAGCCAAAGTCATGTATAAATGTATATGGTGGGTGCTCAAGAGAATTTCTTAACTTAGGGAATAGAATAGGGGAATCTAAATATACAACTACGTTATATACGATCTAGAGTGATACCAAAAAATTACGATGACACCAAAGAGTGAATCCTAAAATTCTCCTTTCCTTCGCTTAATATCATATTTCATTCTCAATGAATATTCACTTTAGCTTACTTAGTTCATCTCATAATTAAGTCATTGTTAAAATAACTTGAATATAAGAAGCTTTGTCAATAAATCTTACTGTATAGGTTTACGACGTGTAATTACAGAAACAGAAACCTTACTTTGTTTTCTCTGTAAGAGGCGTATTGATGACCACTATGTCACATTTCGAGAGCATTTTATCGAGATCTTCCTCGAACTTTGCTCCAATTTGATTCTCTAGCTCAGAATCCATCTTTAGACGGTCATGGTAAAGTAGATTACAGTTAAATGGCTTCAATCGTTGGAGTAAAAGTCTGCCAATACGTCCTGCACCAACAGTTCCAACAGTCTTGCCTTCCAAATCATAAGCTCTGTGCGCAATTGCAGCAACATTCCACTCCCCATTGATAACCTGATGATGTCCAGGCAAGAAATTTCGGACAAGAATTAAGATTCGCATCAGTTCATCTTCCGCAACTGAGACAGTATTGCTTCCAGTGACTTCTGCTACTGTCAATCCAGCAGCAGCAGCAGCTTTCAGATCAACATGATCTGATCCAATTCCAGCTGTCAGCAGTAGTTGTAGATTTTTTGCCTTCTTGATCCTTTCAGCCGTGACATAGGCAGGATGAAAAGGGGTCGAAATCAACACATGGAGATCAGGAATGTGTTTCTCAAGCTCTGCAGAGAGAAAGTCATGGAAAAAAAAAGCTATTATAGATGGACACACACAAACTTTAGCTCAGGAGAAATTTCTTTGTATAGAGCATAGTAAAGGATTCAGCAGTGAAAAACTAACACACAGAGTAGTTTGTATATCAGACTAGGGCACCATTCTTTCTCATGATAAAAGATATTAATAAGCAAGGATTTACACTAAGCATGTCATCCATCAGAAAATCTTTACTACTAAAGCATCCATGTGTGCACTCTACTCAACAACTAAAGAAGCCTCTGCGACTTTGATAAATCCTTGTTTAAAGTACAAAATTTAGCCATAGTCTTATCAAACTAATACAACTGAACACCTGAGTCCTGAAGTATAGACGTTTTGCAAATGCACACCTGTATATCAAGGTAAAATACACTCTTTTTTCCCTCCTGCAAGGAACTACCTCGCAGTGTCCTGATCATAATTCACTAGCAGCAAAGGACCAACACTAACAAAGCAAATATTGTTTACTTCGCTTTGCTCTTTATCTAAATAAATGTTCCTGCTATGACCGTTATATTCTCCTCACGCGAGCCATTTATTTAAAAAATCCTTAAGCACATATATGCATGTTTTAAATGGAAAAAACTACTCCTTTTCAGATGTGTTTACTTGTACAAGCATGAAGGGTAAAGGGATTATCTTTAGAAATGCATAGGCTTCAGTGGAGTAATGGATAGAACATGAGAGATTATAGATTAGCAGTAACTAACCACAATCTGGTCCTTCTTTGTCAGGAGTGACTATGTACTGATGACCTTTAGATTCTAACCATTCACGTATCCCCAAGGCATTTTCTGCACAGCCCAAAAAGTTGGGGTTCATTTCAGCATATTCATTTGCTTTGTAGAAAACACCCACAATCTTTTTGGGGCCAGGAGAAGCCTGTAAAATAATGAAGAAATAAAAGGTGAGAGGACAGAATATACATGAATATTTTAAGGTCATATAAGCAAGCTGGATGTGCTAAAATTATAATCCAACTCGTATAATCTTGTAGATGCACCAGTTGGCAAGAAATAAGCATTATTCAATATACTTGCTTTGATCATTTTCGTCCAAACTAACAATTAATAGTACAAAAATTCATGATCGTCACATAAAATAGGCAATCGTGATTGCCATTTTCCTGAAATATATGGAGAATAAATGTACTCTAGTTTAATGAACAAATTAGGCATGGTAAATGAGTTAGTACAATTTGTCACTTCTTTAAATAAGAAATATCTTATTTATTCCCCAGACAACTGAATATGAAAAGATTTTCCAAATCGAACTAGTATAAACAAAGAAATAATATAGCACGTGAAGATGCAGAGAAAATGACAACACTGGTGCCATTGCCCTTGAGACCCGTGAAACATTTCACTCTTCACCTACTTCATACTATAAAAATATTAGAAATCGCACGTGAAAATTCAAGTAAGCAAGTATCATTAGTAATGATCGGAAGAGAACTGTTGTGGTCCTGCCGGGTTAGATTTTCGGTTAAAGGAAAAACAGTAGAAATAACAAATTAATAAAACCTTCCTTTTTTTGTTTCCCACTCGGTGTTCGGTATCACATTGGAGCCCAACTATATCTGGATTCACTCTGCGCCCATACCCAGGAAGAGTCAAACCGGACACCGTCTCTCTGAGGATGAAGGAGTACCCTTGTTGGTATATAACCTTCCCCTCTCTAAATTTTTGTAACATTCTTCCATTTTACTTGGTAACAATTTAATTTGAAACATATAACTCTACCCTAATAAAAATTAGGTATATTCACGCAAATTAAAACTGAAAGCCGTAGAAAGGACGCAGTAGTGAAAACTGAAAAGTTAGCTGCCCTCTAATATCCGAGCCATTTCATTTGGTGTGGAGAGTACGGGGAAAAGCCCAAAAAAAAAAAAAAAAGACAAGGCATCAAATTGGTAGAGCACCAAAAAAGTGTGTTTGTTTTTTCCTCTTCACGGTTCAATTCCCTTCCTTTCCTCTGTTCCGATTCCCATTCACTTGATTCTCGAAGAATCGGAGATGATCTATGCCAATTTCCGATATTTCATTCAACAAGGGCGAAAACTAGGTCATGTAAAACAAAAACATCAAACAATGGCTAAACTGATTGAGGAGAAATGGCTTAAGTACCTGAAGTTCTCTGGTAAAAACTAAGGATGAAGGTGAAGCAATAGCACGAGCTGCTGTAGAAGCTACACGCCTCATCGCCATCGGAATTTTTTGGATTTACAGCAAAGGGTTTTGTACTTGCTAAAAACAGAGAGAAGAATAAACTCCAGTTGGCTGAGNTGGTAGAGCACCAACAAATTGTGTTTGTTTTTTCTTTTTCACGGTTCAATTCCCTTCCTTTCCTCTGTTCCGATCCCCATTCACTTGATTCTCGAAGAATCGGAGATGATCCATGCCAATTTCCGATAATTCATTCAACAAGGGCGAAAACTAGGTCATATAAAACAAAAACATCAAACAGTGGCTAAACTGATTGAGGAGAAATGGCTTAAGTACCTGAAGTTCTCTGGTAAAAACTAAGGATGAAGGTGAAGTAATAGCACGAGCTGCTGTAGAAGCTACACGCCTCATCGCCATCGGAATTTTTTGGATTTACAGCAAAGGGTTTTGTACTTGCTAAAAACAGAGAGAAGAATAAACTCCAGTTGGCTGAGATGACTCACTTGGAGAGACGTATCGCCTTTTTATAGGAAAGGGCGAAGGCCCAGTACTTAGAAGCGACCTGCTTCAACTCTGATTAAATGTACCTGAGTAAGTGCATATACAAATTGAAACACGTGTAGCTATGATCCTCACGCATGTTCTCAAAATATGTATAGTCTTTTGTTAAAAATATTTATTATTTTAAAATTAAAATATTTTATTCTTGATGGTAGTTGTTATATGAAAAAATTTATCAAACGTTAAAGGGGTAAAATGAAAAAGGGAGTCCAAAAGCCAACATCGATGATTCTCCTCTCGTCCATATATGACAAATTTGTTAGGTAAAATATTTAAAGATCAAATTTGAATGTTATTTTTTATTATTATCTTTATGATTATTTTAAATTATTTTTTAAAAAATATAAAATAATTAAGAACTTCATTTAAAAAAATATGAAAAAAGAATCTCAATTATTCTTTTAAATTTAAAAAAATCATTTACTTTGAACTATAAAAATTTTAGCAGTTCAGTTAATATGGACTAGAGGAAATATGATTTTATTTTGAAATTTTAGAAAAAAGAATAAATCAAAAGGGCATTATGTGTGGTGTTTGCCATATTTCAGTGTGAAATTTGAAAAAAATAGTTTTTGTTTTTAAAGTGAAAAATGAATTTGAATTTATTTGTATTTGGTCGTGAATACATATTGAAGTTGTTTTTGACTTTCTATGAATAAGTTAAAGTCAAATAAGCTTTTCCAAATTCAAACTCCATCCGAAAAAAGAGAACAGTTGAATTATTTTTAGGTTATGTTCCTGACATTATGTTACTTACTATTCTTGTGTTCTTTCTTTATGGAAGTAATTTCATTATATCTAAACTAGCTTAACTAATTACATTGTTGCTTATCTTAAGTTTCTCAAAAAACTTGAATAATAATAAGAAATTAAACAAAACCCCAAGGACCTATGTTATAAATCTTTTTTGTCTATATTTTTTCCTTGGTGCGCTTGTGTGTCTTTGAAAGCTAAATTTTTTAGAGCTGATAAATTTTATAAGTATCTTTGAAAGCTAATTTTTTCACCATATTTAAATTTTGTATATGGACAAGTGATCTCGCATAACATGGAATTATAAAGGAGAGTATTTCATTTCTTTTCATTCGTGTCTTACTACTACTACTTCTACTTCTTAATTTTGAAAAAAAAAACGATCGAAATTTATTTGTTTTTAATTATTTTTTAAAAAATAATTAACATTCCACGTGATATGGGCTTAAAACTATGAAATTTCAAATTATTTTGTAATATTACACATATTTAAAGTTTAAAATTATAAAATTCAAAAGTCATAATCACGTTTTTTAACTCGCTTTCCATCAAACTAAAATTCATAAAATGAAACCGAGGAAGTGTAAGTTTTAAAATGCATAAAATGTCAAGAGTTTTTTTTTTAATGAACAGAGAAAATGAAATTGAACTTTATTTGGAATAAAAAAAGGTAATACAAAGGAGACAAGAATTCCATGATATGTACATTTTTGGACTAGAAATAGGTCGAACGGTCGACACCAAGTGACCCATGATGATATAACAGGATGGCTAAATAATTCAATTTGGAATTGGGCTATAATTGTGAGTTATTTGACATAATTATGTTGTAGTTTGTACACTGAACTTGCAGATGACAAATCAGATTTTTGTTGCTCTGTCCAAATAGTAAATTAATAGTATTCAGAATTTGCTTTGAATTTAGTGCGAGAATGGAAAATGTGGAAAGAGGCGTGCTGGATTAAGATAATAATGCACTCCATTATTGAATGCGAAAGGTCTTAGTTAATCTAGAACACGTCAACGTAGAAATGGATTGCTAATTTGGCAAGTTGCTATCTACTCGCACCCTTTCATTTTACTTAGCTAATCTATCAAATATAGATATATTTCATTTGTCGTTTATTCTAGCAGTTAAGAAATTTTTAATATTTTTTTCACACCATTTTTAATATTTCATTGGTTCACTTTTACTTGTCACATGTTAACTTAACACACTCATTAAGAAAATAATTATTGATAAATCAACTTGTATGTATTGAATATAACATGTATTTATGTATCTTTTGTATTACATATGAATACAAGTGATACAAGAATAAATGAATACTAGTGATATAATTGTATCAACCTGTATGTATCACTCTCTTCCTCATGAAGTTCGTGCAAAGTGATAACTGTATGAAGGTCGCACACCGGCATTACTTGAACCTTCTTCGGTCATTTATTATATTCGTTTATACAACATGTATTCATCCTCTCTCTAGCATCTTTTCTCTCACTCTCTCAAAAAATTTGTTCACCTCTCTCCTCTATAAAATTGTTGCTATGAATAATAAATATCAAAACTATAATTATAAATCTATATATATGTATGTATATATATATATATATATATATATATATAAAGCTGAATATAGACAATCTGATGTGGCACCACTCTGTAGCCTTCATTCCTATTTATTTTTTTCTCCTTTTTTTGATATTTTATCTTTGATTTCTATTATTTATATGTATTCTTAAAAACTAAAAACATTTAAATACACTACCCAATTAATCATGTTTCTTTAAAACTTTCCTCACACTAATACACATTTAAGTAAATGGAAGATGAAAAGATTAAAACTTTTCATTTTTAGTAACAGTTTATGTTTACTTAGCCTATAAAATAAAATAAAAATATTAGAGTATTTGTACCCAACAACAATGGACAACAATGGATTCCTTCACTTTATCTCTTCTTCTGATGATAATGAATATATGAGTATCAAATTCCTTTACTGAGATGTCTAACGAATTTATGATTTTTCAGAAAATATTGATGTAAGGAGAAAGGTCATGTAACAAAAGTTTCTCTTCAAAATAAAAGACTTTTTGAAAGAATGTTAATTATGCCGCTGAGATGACCAACTAATTTCTAGCCTTGTGATTGCTTTACGAAAAGAGAAAGGAGGAGTATCTCGTGATCCTTCGGAAGATATAAGTGTCAGGAGAAATTTCACGTAACAAAAAGTTACTCTTCAAAGTAAAAGACTTTTGAAAGAATGTTGATTCCTCCTATAGGAGATAACTATTGAGAAAAAAAATCATTTCGGTTGAAAAGTTTGTAGGAAGAGTGATTAGTGTTTCAAAGGGTAAGAAGAATTATTTGAAGAAAAAAATCAATCTATTTATGAAATTCGTATCAAATTTGGAGAAGAATGAGTATAATACTAATTTCTTTCTTTTTTTATTTTGTCTTAATTTTTTTATGTGTCTTTACTTAAAGTTTATATTTTTATTTATCTTTACTTAATTAAAATTTATTGCTAACATTATTTCTTTCTACTTCTTTATTTTACTAATTTCTTTCTTCTTTTATTTTGTCTTCTTTTTGTGTCTTTAATTAAAGTTTATTTTATTTTATATTTATTTTTAATAAAATTTTTTCAACATTTTCGACATTTTCACTTATATTTTTATTAAAATAATTTCTCAGAAATAAAGTTATTCTTTCAAAAGAAATTATGTCTCACATCTTAATTTTATTTGTTGGAGTTTTTGATTAAATTTTTTCAAAAGACTGATTTTTTTTAAAAAAAATTAAGAAAAGATTATCAAAGATGACAATATTTAATTCCTATCATCATCAATGATATTAATTTAATTTACTTCCTTCCCTTAATCTCATCAATATTAATTTTATTTATATTTTTTTCCTTAAATCACTTTTTTTCTTTATATTTTCTATTAATTTTTTTATATATTTTTTAATTAAATTTTTTCAATATTTACGAAATTTTTCCCTAAATAAAATTATTCTTCCAAAATAAAATATGCCCAAATTTTTATTTTATTTTATGGAGTTCTTTTTTAATTTCTAAAGACTAATTTTTTTTAGAAAAAGTAAGAAAATATATTAAGAATGACCATATTTAATTCCTATTATCATCAATGCTATTAATTTCTTTTACTTCTTTCTTTAATCTCATCATTAATGTTATTTATATGTTTCCTTAAATCACTTTTTTTTTTGGTTATTATTATAAAACTTCATAAGAAATGCAAAAAAAGATTTACAGAATTTTGTTTGCATTTTTGAATTTTTAGATCCTTTCTTTTGATAAAAGATCTTTATCTCCTATATATATATATATGGAATTGATATCAAATTAGGAGAAATAAGTATTCTACAGGTTTCTTTCCTTTTTAATTTTATCTTCTTCTTTTTATGTTTCTTTACTGAAAGTTATTTTTTTTATTTATCTTCAATTAATTAAAGTTTACTGCTGACATTATTTCTTTCAACTTATTTATTCTACTAATTTCTTTCTTCTTTTCACTTATATTTTTATTAAAATAATTTCTCATAAATAAAGTTATTATTTCAAAGAAATTATGCCTCATATTTTTATTTTATTTGTTGGAGGTTTTTATTAAAATTTTCAAAAGACTGATTTTTAAAAAAAAAAATTAACAAAAAATATCAAAGATGACAATATTTAATTCCTATCATCATCAATGCTATTAATTTAATTTACTTCCCTCCCTTAATCTCATCAATATTGAATATATTTATATTGTTTCCTTAAATCACTTTTTTTTTCTTTATATTTTCTACTAAAGTTTTTATATTTTTTTAATTAAATTTTATCATCATTTACGAAATTTTCCCTTAAATAAAATTATTCTTCCAAAATAAAATATGCCTCAAATTTTTATTTTATTTTTTGGAGTTCTTTTTTTAACTTCTAAAGACTGATTTTTTTAGAAAAAGTAAGAAAATATATCAAAAATGACCATATTTAATTCCTATTATCATCACTAGTGATTTCTTTTACTTCTTTCCTTAATCTCATCATTAATGTTATTTATATTATTTCCTTAAATTACTTCTTTTTCTTTTTTTTTTGGTTATTATTATAACTTCATAAAAATTGCAAAAAAAAAAAAATTACAGAATTTTATTTGCCTTTTTGAATTTTTAGATCATTTCTTTTGCTAAAAGATATATATATAGAATTGATATCCAATTAGAAGAGAATAAGTATTCTATAAATTTCTTTCTTTTTTAATTTTATCTTATTTTTTTTATGTTTCTTTACTTAAAGTTTTTTTTATCTTCAATTAATTAAAATTCACTACTGACATTATTTCTTTCAACTTATTTATTCTACTAATTTCTGTATTCTTTTACTTTGTCTTATTTTTTGTGTCTTTAATTGAATTTTTTTATTTTAAATTTATCAATATTTTTGATATTTCTATTAAATAATTTCTCAGAAATAAAGTCATTCTTTCAAAAAAGATTATGCCTCAAATTTTATTTTATTTATTGAAGATTTTAAAAAAAATAATCAAAAGACTGAATTTTTAAAAAACCAAGAATTATCAAAGATGGCCATACTAATTCAATTCATCATCAATGCTATTAATTTATTTTACTTCCTTCCTTCAAATCTCATTATTAATGNTATTTTATTTATTGAAGATTTAAAAAATAATAATCAAAAGACTGAATTTTTAAAAAACCAAGAAAATCAAAGATGGCCATACTAATTCAATTCATCATCAATGCTATTAATTTATTTTACTTCCTTCCTTCAAATCTCATTATTAATGTTATATTATTTCTTCAAATTACTTTTTTTTATTCTTTATATTTTCTTTTATTTGTTTATTCCTATAAATTTCATCAATAATATTTTATGATATTAAAAAGGGCAAATTACAGAAATCACATACTTTTAAGGCAAAATTACAATATATCCCTTAAAAGTTTATAATTACAGAAATCTGTCAAACGGATACAATAATATAAGCGTTGATCCATTAATTTGATGCGCGAGATATAATAATATAAGCGCTCATACATGCGCGAGATACAATAATATAAACGCTGATACATTAATCTGATGCGCGAGATACAATAATATAAGCGCTGATACACTAATCTGATGCGCGAAAATGAGGGATTTTGGAGATTTGTAAAACTTATAGGGGATAATGGTAATAAGTAAACTAAAATGTGGGATTTCTGTAATTTTTCCTATTCTTAAAAGAACTATAGTAGTAAAAGTAAGTTTTAATTTTTTAATTAATAACAAATTTATAAAACGACCATTCACTACGTGCGAATCGTGGACAAGTTCATTAGTCTTTAATTATATCCAAATGTTAGTCATCTTTTAAAAAATAGAAAAAATTACATAAGTGAAGGTCTTTTATTTAATAATTACCACTTTTAAGTATACTTTTAATTTATTACCATTTTTGTCAACTTTTAGCAATACTTACTTAAAATGATTTTGTTCCTTTAAACTTAGCAAAACGTGCTTGTTGTGCCGTAATTTTCCTATCTATAGAAAAATCACTTTTGAAATGTTTTAAGTATAAAACAATTTGAGAAAATACTTAGAAAAGAGTCGCCACTTAATTTTTTAAAGAAATTAACAAAACTTATAATTTTCAAAGATTTAAACAGAAAAAATCTTTTGAAAATACCAAAGGAGTTTCGGGGTTCAATTTACACTTCGAGAAGGGTTTAAGCATTCGAAGTGCCCGCTAACATGCGGTTGACCTGCGACTTGACTAAAATATATTTGACTATTTTTAGAAAAATAATGATTTAACATAAAATAATAATAATAATAATAATAATAATAATAATAATAATAATAATAACTTACAAAATGTTTGATTAACTTTGAGAAAATAATTAAATAAATGACGCATTTTATTTTGATTTTTTAGAGAAAAGGATTCAAAATGGAACAATTGACTAGAAATACAAGTAATTACAATATTAATAAAACAAGATTAATTAGAATTTATTTTATTCATTTTGAAATAATAATTTAAACCAATTTAATAAATTAAGGCATAAAAATCATTTTTTAATTAATTGACTAACCTTTTTGAGAAAACGACTAAGTATATATTTTTTATTTAATTGGAAAAGTTTTGACTAACATTTTTAAAGTTTATTTAAGAAAAATATTTTAACTAAAAATAATAATTTTAGAATGAGTATAATATGAATAAGTAAAGAGTCGTCAAATAATGTATCTTAAAAAAAAAGTTTAACTTAATTAGAAAGTATAATTTGATCAACATATTTGATTAATAAAATAAAATAAAATAAAAATTAAAAGTTAACTAACACAAAGAAAATAATTTATCTTTTGGGGAAACTAATTAAGTTAATTAAAAATTATAAAGTTAGAGTTAAACAACAAACAATAAATAATCATAATTAAATAATTAAAGAGTAAGGAGGAAATGAATTTGGGCCTCTTTTCGGCCAATTTCGCTGAAATTTTGGCCTTAACCAATCCCCTTTTTGTATACACTGACTGTATATCAGTGTATATGAGCGCATGTATCAGCTCTTTTCATGTATATCCTGCTTTCGAACACCTGTATCTCGCCTTAGACCTATATTTTCACACTTTTTGACCTGTATACGAGTGTATACCGATGTATATCAATGTATACAAGTTGTATCTCAGCCTGTTTTCAGCTTTTTGAGACTTGTTTTCAATTTCCAGCCCTTGTATTTACCACCTTTCACCTGTTCGTCAACTTCTCTATTCCCAGAGGGGCTGACTCGGAGAACAAATGGTTTTGGGCCTTTGTGGCTCATTTCGAAATGCAAGGAGGAGAAGAATCCATCATGGACTCAAAGCATATTCATATGCAACAGAAAGAAAGGCATAAAAGTAAGGATCATAATAATTCGATCGAAAAATACAAGGAGAGTGGCAACAGACCACTGTTGACATCAACTTCATTACCACATAACTCAATTATTTCAAACAATATCGAGTGAAATATCTCAATCTTAACACAATAAATAAACTTGAAGCTAGACCAATACAATCACTCTAACAAAATGTAAATTCATATCAATGAACCAATATTGTTACAATGCATTGGAGAAAAATCACAAACTAGGCCAAAGAAATAAAATAAACAATCCTCCTAGACATGGTAACCAACGACATTAGGTGACAAGTGTGTTTTCTACAATGAAATAAAGGATGAGGGTCCATTATTTCCTAATAACTAAAGAAACATAAGCAGCCCCCGCTTGGCAGAAGAAACAAGCATATATTAATTGATTATTTGAACAATAACAAATACACTAGAGAGAATTACATTTAAGCTTATCACCAGGGGAGCTTTTTCTAAGGATAAAAGCAGAGTACAACACGTCAAACTAATTTAAGGATACATGCATACCCAAGGAACTTGGAAAGAAACTTCAAAGAAATAAAATCCGGCCACATGAACCCACTAAATGATGCTATTGATTTTAAATATTAAGACTCACCACGGCCAATCTTCAATCCAATCGAGAACTAAACAAGCTATCTTTTGACCAAAACTAAACATTTAGAACTTGAAAACTCAAAGGATCAGATCGCAATCAGAAACAATAGACATAAATACATAATGACTAAGTTAAGAGATACAACTACCAATAGATGAGTCACAACACTTAGTTTGCAAGTAACGAGGGTAAAAACAATCTATTTATCAGATTATGGAAATCAAAATCATCTATAGAAGATGATTTCGAACTTCACGATTGAACCGCAACACTCACAGTTACCAGACGAGATCAACAATGAAACGAAAAGAAAATAAGAAGAAACCGACTCAACGCCAAACAAAATCATTAATATTTTGAGCAAAAACGGAACCACACAACAACATGAATAGCGAACAAATTGAACCACCGATTATTATATCATCCTTACATCAGTCTAGCAACAGGATCAAACCATAAAACTAAACGACTCTTATCTCACAATAAAGAAACCAAATCATAAAAGAAGTGCTACCTTTTTGGGGGCAGCGAACTGGGACGACGGGGTTGAGAGGGCAGCGATTCTTCCACCACAAAAGCCAAATACGAATAGCAAACCAAGAAAATTTGAGCGGGGACCTTCTCGGAACTTAGAACAAGAAAGCTAAATATAAAATTTCAAGTGTAAAATTACTATTTCCAAAATAACTCAAGCCCCAATTTTTTTTTCCTTCTTTTAACCGATTGAATAATAGACTATTTATAGAGAATTGAGATCAACTTTGGGGGGGAAATTGATTGATGATTTGGAATTAATTCGAATTTGAAAATTTGAATTTCCTTTGCTTTTTGGCAATAATGGAAGGGATGGTGATTTCTTCTGAAAAAAGGGGAAAAAAGGGATGGGGCGATTGGATTTCTTCGCGGATTTGCTGTAATTTTGCGTGAAGAGGAAGCATGTGCAGGGGCCGTTTGGTACTGGTCTTGTTATTTCTGGGTTTCTTCGCGTTTCAAGGGGAAGAAAACGTGGATGAGGTCAGTTTTTGGTATTGCTGTTGTTGTACGTGTGCTGGGTCTTATTATGTCAAGAACATTGGTGTATGTAATGTTGTGGGTTATTAGGCTGGCAAATTGGTATGTATGGGTTGGGAATTATGATGTGGGCCACTGGAAAGTGGAAGTAAGGCCCAAACTTGGTCTTTTAATGGGTTAAGGATATGATAAACAATTGACTAAAAATTGTAACAAGACAAATTTTCATAAATTAATTAACGAGCTTCTTAATCTTAACAAAAATAAAATAATTAATTAGATTATAAACTAATTAATTAGATTATAAACTAATTAATTTAATTACAAAAATAATTAATTTAATTACAAAAATAATTAATTTAATTACAAAACTAATTAACTCGAAATTATAACTATAACTTAAAGTAAATTAAACTAATAAAATATTTAACTAAAAATTGTAAAATCCTTTTTGATGATTTTCAAATATTTATAAAATAACATGATTGTAGAAATATACATATTCAATATTTAAAATGATTACAAAAAAAAAAAACAAAATTACTTTTAAAAATAACTTGCAAGTATTTTGAATTTCATAAAATTCATTAATTCAAAATTACAACCATCACTAATAAAATATTAAAACATAAAATCTTTTTGATATGATTTTTAAATATTCATAAAATACATTAATCATATACATAATTATATAAAACATATATATTATTTAAAAATTATAAGAGTGACAAAACTATTTAAAATAATTTGTAANCTGTTTGATATAATTTTTAAATATTCATAAAATACATTAATCATATACATAATTATATAAAACATATATATTATTTAAAAATTATAAGAGTGACCAAACTATTTAAAATAATTTGTAAACTATATATATATTATTTTTTAAGTTTTTATAAAACTAGTTATTTTAAATCGCTTGAAATTGAAGAAGCTCGATAATTAATTTATATTGTGGAGGGTCAAAATTGGCTGTCAACAGTGCTGCCATTCGCAACTTTTAGCAATATTGTCATTCAGCCAAATTGTTATATATGGTTAAAAGAATAATGTTGACAAATATCGTAAATATTTTTTTAAAAATATACATGTAAGTGATTTTCCCTTTTAAATATCGGCTATTTGTGCACTTCCCCCAATTAGGCCTTCTATGACTTGGATAGGGCTGGGCTCGTAACATGATGGGCTAGACAACCCGGAAACTAGAAATATTGGGCCTGCAAGAAAGGGATCAGCCCAAGGAAGACAAAAGGTAGAAACTAGAATCAAACTTCATATGTTGAAAAGTTAGCAGAAAGAGTAAGCGAGCGTTGATTTGGCGCTGACGAAGTTTACAGTCAGAGTAGTAATCGGTTGTAGTGAAAAAATGGAGTCGAGGAAAGTGACGAAGACGCTGGAAGATCAATGGGTGGTGGAGCGTCGAGTCCGAGAGATATACGATTATTTCTACAGCATTTCCCCCAATTCCCTGTCCGACCTGTTAGCTCTCAACCTTTTTCAATTTCTAGGGTTCTAATTCCTTTATTGATGAACTTATTTTGTGTTGATTTCTTTCTTTCTTTTATAAAGCATAGAGCTGGAACGTGACAAACACTTAGATTATCTTAACCAAGGTCTCAGAAAACTTGGTCCGTCGTTTTCCGTTTTGGATGCCAGGTAAGCCCCCTCTCCCTATGATCGTTTCTCACCACTCATCGAATGTGTGGAGTGCACTTGCAATGTTGAAGATTCTAATTTTAACTGGTGGCTAGTAGGAAAGCAAAATTAAAATAACTGAAATTATTTCGTATTATGAATTTAATGTGCTTTAAAAGGAAAATTATTAAGTATTGGAATGGAATTGACTTGAATGAAGTAGTACCTGAGTTAATATAGCTTTATATAGCTGATCCCAACTAATTTGGGATCTAGTCTATTGATTGATTGAGTGACTTTTTAGGAAGAAAAGAACACTGTTTGCAAGATTCAATTTTAGTGAGAGAGTTGAGATTGAGTTTTCAATAGAAGAATCTATGGTAACGAGAAGAAAGAGCTAAACAAGCTAACGTGGATGAATATTTGACCTTCAAATAAACTCTCCCCAAGCCCCCAAGGCCTAGCTCAAGTGGCAAAAGGTGGAGGATTTGTGGCTTAGGTCGCAGGTTCAAGCCCCACACCATGCAAAGCGACCCGGTATTTAAGTGGAGAAGGGTAGAGGGGCGGGCCCATTATCCACCGAGTTTAGAAGGCTGTGATTGGTCCAAAGGGCGGGTCACAGACGGATTTCTCGGTTATCAAAAAAAAAAAAAAAAAAAAAAAAAACTCTCCCCAAGCATCCACCTAAGAGTGTAGTCTAGTGGTTAATGAACTAGGACGAGAATCATGAGATCTCAAATTCAAAGGCAAAAAGTTCAGTGATTTCTTCCCAAGTTCTTATTCTGTCCAAGCATTGATGGATAGAGTTACCCACTATCTATGCTAGTGGGAGGTAGGACGTACCATGTGGAATTAATCGAGGTGCGCACAAGTTGGTCCGCAATTATAAAAAATAAAAATAAAAATAAAACTCTCACCAATGTTTAGTTACATACAACATAGTTGGATTGTCTAAAAGTTCATATTGACTAATCTTGTCAGTGTAGGACACACTAAGGTTTTCTTCTTTTTCATTTTCTTGTGGGGAGATCACAATGTTTTCCAACCAACTTGCTCATACCTCGACTAATGGATTGAAACATGCTATCTCTTACTAGCACATGTGCTATCCACCATGGGGTATGCAACTTTGGTGTATCAGGTTCATCTGAAGTTCTGAACCCAATAATTTCAATGTGGGGTATAAATCTATGTGTAAATTTTCCCTGGAAGTACAATAAATAGTATATATGAAACCGTAAATTTTATAAATATAATGGATTCAACAATAAAACTTAACGGGAAGAATTCTGTGGTCTCCCATTCCCAATGTCCATTCCAACTTCGTTAAGTCATGCCCTTTGGTTCCCTTTCCCATATCTCACCAACATAATGTAAAAGTTTGGACAATGTGTTCATCAAGATGGGATGTTGGCATCTATTCTAGTCCAATGGAACCAAAGGCTATTTTGTTATCATCAACTATTTCTATGCCTTACTTAAGTTTTTCTTTCTAGTCGACCATGGCTTTGCTACTGGATACTTCATTCAATTGCTTTGTTGGGAGAATCTATTGATGCCGAACTGGAAAATGATGCGACTGACTTTCTGACCCGTTGCCAGGTTTGTTCATTATGTATTCTGCTGTTTATGTATCTATGTCTTTCTTTAAAAAGAAATGTGTAGGGATCTAGTGTATTTGTTTTGGGGATGGGTGCAGAGCAAGCCAATAGGATCACTTTCACTGAGGAAAACTTATGTGTAATGAATCACCTTTTTTGTTTGTTTTAGGACCATACTTTGCTACAAGAGCATGATATATATAACATCAGGCTTTTTTTACGTATTGAGCAGAAGGAATTTCTTGTGGTGAAAAAAGTGGGTTTGAAGCATTGAACTTAGGGAGATTGTTTTAGCTCCCAAATTTTGAAGTTAAAACTTGAAAAGTTGAGTTTTTGAACTTGTGATTTTTGGAACTTGAAGTTGTGTTTGTACATGCATATTACTTGGAAAATTTGAAACTTTTGTGAGTAAAAGTAAAATTTCTCCCAAAACTGGTCTGGACCAGCTTTTGGAACTTGATAGTTTTTTGAAGACAAATTTTCAAAATTTGATTGAACATCTATGGCCAAATAGATATTTGAAGATAAGTGTTCTAAGCAGAAAAGGCTACTACTAAAGTACATGCTATATTCTAAGCACCCAGTTACATCTTGTTTAGGGCTGACAACTTCAATAGGCTTCCACTACCGTACAAAACTCAAAAGTCTCTGTAGACTTCTCAAAGATATGGTAGCCTTTATAACTAACTTCAAGAGGCTTTTCTACCAAGGACTTTATTGTGGTTCTTATGAACTAAAATTGGAACTACTTGTATTTATCTCTGTGCTATTGCTTAGAAATTGTAATCATAAAGAGTTATAGACCAGTGCACATGATTGATTGTGTTTAGGGGTGACTAATAATGATGCATGGAGAAAAGATTCCGTAGTGATATTTGAGCCTAGTCATAGAAATGTGATATACATGGTGATGAGAATGTTATCCCAAATTATTGTTATTACCATATTTGCTTTAAGAGATAATTTATTGTATCGGTTTCGGTATCTTTCTTGACTGTTATTTGTGATATGTTTTATCATCCACCTTTCCAGAATACTGGTGCAACTGTCCTTTTTTTCTTGCCTGCAATTCTAGCTAATTTGTTTTTGGACTTCTCGCGCAAGAAAATGCGGTAAGATTTAGTTTCACGTGTTGTTTACGGTTACCTTCCTCACAGGATAAAGATGGTGGCTATGGAGGTGGACCTGGTCAGGCAAGTCAAATTCTCCCACTCCACTCTTAGTGCCGTTAAATCAGATTTGTGTCAGCTTCTTCATGCTTATTTTCACATTGAGCTTGATTTTCTGATGTCTTCAATTGTTTTTGATATGCAGTATGCTGCTTTATTTTGTGATGATGGTTGATTTGAATATTGCAAATTTGTTAACTCTATATAATTCTGTTGGAGGACTTCAAAGTAAAAGATAATTCTATTAGAGGGAAACAGTCATCTGAATTGATGAATATGCATTTAATTATTGGCCTGGTTCCTCGTTCTTTTCTAAGTTAGCTTGAAACTCTTTTTCTATTTCTTTTAGAATCACAAATTTAACAGTTTCAAGCTCTGTTTATTCTGCTCAACCTGTTTATTTTATACAGTTCTTGTGCTTCCTATCATTAAGGTTTTTTGAAGTAATATTTGTATTGTATTGCTTTTTTCAGATGCCTCATCTTGCAACTACTTATGCTGCAGTCAATTCACTCATAACTTTGGGCAAACCTGAAGCTCTGTCATCAATTAATAGGTGCACAAGCTATAGTATGTTCTTATTGGTGTCTTATCTATTGTTCATTCCTGTTGACATTGATCTAATAATATGCCTCAGAGAAAAATTGTACACATTTTTGCTGCGAATGAAAGACGCAAGTGGTGGATTCAGGTAGGATGCTTTCTACTTCTTTACATTATTTGATCAGCTCCCCAAATCATGTCTTCCTTTATATCTCATTCTTAGTCTGCTGTATTTATTACTATCAGTTTCTGAAAAAAAAATCTAGGTGCTTTTCTTTCTATTTGTAACTTCATTTATCCATTTTAAAATTTGCCATCTCTCTGTTGTATGTGCTAATGTTCTTCCATTGCTACTGATTCTCCTGATTAATCCTACCTGCTAATTTTGTTATGTTTTCCTTCTGAGGGGAACTAGACTTTGGATGAACTAGCACTGTAGTTGACACTTTTACCCTGATCTGTAAATGTATAACATGTTTGTGTGTATTCTTGAGTTTGTAGATCCAAGTGTATTTAACAAACAGCATCTGAGAGATCACTTGTTTCTAGCATTTTGTTTCAATATTCAAATTTCATCAATGATGACTTGCCACTTCCCATCTTTGCTAAGTTCAAACTTCAAATATTTTCTGCAGGATGCATGATGGTGGAGAAGTAGATGTTCGTGCCTGTTATACTGCCATTTCTGTAAGTGTGATCTCCTTGTGATCTGAGTTCTGGTGATATTTTCATTATTTTTGCTGCATTTGGATGGAAAACTCTGAGATAAGCTTTAAGCAAATATAATTTTTTTATTGATGAATCATGCCAGACGCAGAGGCGTATCCAGAATTTTGGAATGATGGGTGCATTATTACAAAAAGGTTGATCTAAGATATAAATTTTATCGGTTGGACATTTAGATTCTTATTACTGAAAATCGTTAAAATTATATTATAAGTCCAAAACTAATTAAAATGTCAAAAGTGTTACCAATAACTATTTAGAGAGGTGTTATCTAATTTTACAAAAAAAAATAAAACAAGATGAATATAAAATTCAAATTTCCAACCTCACGTAGAGAGGTGCACCCAGTCATCATCGCATTATATGATACTCCGAGTATGGATTCACACATCTATATTTCAATATTTTTCAAAAATATAACACTACTATATATGATCTCGGGAGGGGAGCATGGGTTCACGTGAACCCTGTGACCCCTCCTTGGATACGCCTCTGGCAAGACGCTTTAGTTTTTTGAAAATAAGTTAGATTCAAACATTTCCCAAGTTTCATTTACGAGGCAATCAAAGCCTTCTGATGCACGCCTCTCTTGCAAATTGTATAGATATTTTATACTTTATTACATACACATTTCTCGCATGTTACGCTCTCAAGTTTGACCTTTTTCTTCTTAATTGTCTTTGGAATAATGTGCTTTCATGTTAATTGATACATTAATTTCTTAGGTTGCAAATATATTAAACATTGTGGATGACGAGCTGATTCATGGTGTTGGAAATTACATCCTAAGGTTCGTTTGAGATGCGCACTCATCTACTACAGCTCATTCAACTCTCTCTTTATGTATACCGTATTTCATACTTAAGCTGTAATATCTCTTTTTGATTTACTAGTGTAGTTGTCTTCCAAGAGAATTACAGGATAGATGCTGATGCTGATGCTGATGTAACATATAAAATTGCTGATGCTGATGTAACATATAAAATTAAAAGAGCATGGCAGAAATTTGGGAGTATTAGAGGAGTGCAATCAGATAAAAAGATAACTATCAGAATGGAAAGCAAGTTATATTACGAATGGTTGTGAGACTAGCAATAATATGTGAGTGATTGTTTTCTATAAAACCCAACATGTTCACTAGTTAACTGTCATGAATTATAGATGTTAATATGGATATGTGGTCATACAAGATTGAAAATCAGATTGGAAATGCTCACCTCCAACAAAAGATGCAACAAGATAGCACGCATAGAGGATCATGAGTAAAGATTTGTCGAAATGGTTTAATCGTGCTTACATTAACCTTCAAATATACCGGCCTAGGTACGATACTGAAATAATTGAAGTTGCTATAAATGCAACGAGGTAGATTCTAAATCACATGAAGAAAAACTGTTTAAAGACCTACAATCACCCTAAAGCCACTACATCAATTAGTTGAGATTAAGGAAAAGAAAAGGATTAGTTGTTGTTAAACTTACATTAGGTTGTGTTTGCCAGAAGTCCTTTTGTTTGGTTAGAGATATGTTTATGGCAGAGCAGGTGTGAGATTTTAAGAACTAATATATCTTAAAGACAAAATATTGAGTATCGGGATGACCCGAAGTAATGGATTTGGAGTATTCATATTACTGTCACCCAACTAGTCAGTGCATGGTGACTAGTTAATTATACGTACTAAATGCATGACAGAGGCTGGTGCTTTAGTTGCATTGAAGGTTTCCATTGAGATTCAATCCCATTGGTAAGGGAAGCAAATTTCCAAGTATCATTTCAGAACGATGTTATGTTTGCATATTCATGACTCTGAGTTGATGACAGCCTCCATTTGTCAGGGATTAAAATATGAGAGATAACTGATGTTTCCTAATTCTTGCCATCTGAGAAAGTTGAAAGTCCTTGTTGAATAAAAATTGATGAAGGAACTGTTCTTTTATTCTAGTTTGTTCTCATTCTTGTTCTCTCAAGTTCTTGATTTAATTCCAGTCTCATCATAAGAATTATTTAGCTAGGATAAATAAGAATTTATTCTTAGTTTGTGTCAGAAATACAAGATAAGAAGCAGGTGGTAGATCTTTCTTTTCCTTAATGTCCCTCATTTTTTTGTTGGAATTCATTATAAGAATGTATTTGCTTGGATAAGCCTTTCCTAAGCTGTTCTCCCATTTTTGTTTCAGTTGTCAGACTTATGAAGGTGGAATTGCTGGCGAACCAGGTTCTGAAGCTCATGGTGGGTAAGTCTCACGTTGGAGATATTCTCATGTTTCTAATCTTGTTTTGCTCTTTTTCTTATAGTTCTCTGTCAATGTTAGTTGCCGTAGTAAAACTATCACTTCTCAGCTTATGATGTTACTGAAGCCCTTTACATTTAACTCATTTTCTAGGTATACTTTCTGTGGGTTGGCTGCAATGATTCTGATCAACGAAGTGAATCGATTGGACTTGCCAGGTTTAATTGTAAGTTGCTTTAGGACTCTGTTGGGGACTGATGAATGTTGCTAAGATAATCATGTCTGTGTGTACTCTCTTTTTTCCCCATCAGGGTTACATGACTGGCATTCCTCTCACTGTCATGAAATGGGATATTATCATTTCTTTTTTGTTACTGGCCTTCATGACTGATCAAATGAAACTGAAACAAGAAAAGTATCTTGTTATAATAGTTGCATTTTAGTTTGTCTTCACAAATGTTCCACATTGCTTTTTTGTTACTTCTCATAAAATGAAAAGGAGAACAAAAAGAATGTAGAGATGAGCTGAATCTCAGCTGGCAATTGAAGAACTGGAGAAGCATTTTAGTGCTGTAGTTACTGAGTACATGAGATTATTCTAGTAGTTAAGGTGATAAGCCATAATTCAAAAAACAAAAACAAAAAATCATTGGTTTTACAATGGTAGGCTGTTTTATTTTTACAGATACAACTATTTATTGGATATATAGGAATCAAAAGTGAAAATAAATAGGAAATAACTTTGATGCACTGGAAAAGTTAGCAGGTGGAAAAAAGTGAATTAGATGATAAACAGCAGGGAAATAACATGCAGCATTTTGGTAGTTGTCCCTTATTGGGTATGTTGGAGTATTAAACTTTTGAATGCCTTTTATTACCTTGTGGTCCAACCCATCCCTGGACCCACTATGCGTGGGGAGCTTAGTGCACCGGGCTGCCTTTTATATGGTGGATAGGAGGATATCTAGAAACTCAGGAATGGCCTTCTGGCCTTGAATTTTTGTTTTGACGTTGGTTTCACCTTATATTTACTTGACTGGTCCATTTTGTAGCAGCTGCAGGGGATTCTTTACCAGGTTTTGCTGCTGCATTCCTGGGATTGTTGGGGGTAGATTATTAATCAACATATTAGTTCCTTTTCCTTCTAAATATCTTTCGTATAGTAGTACCTCTACATGACATCCTCTCAGTCTCTTTACTTCTCTTAGTAGTTTCATTCTGTTGCTTTTTTAATAACTATTCCCAAGTTGAGTTCTATTGAGTTGTTGGTGAAGTAATGTTACTTAAATCTGGATCATCTGACGGTATTGATGGAGATGATGCATTGTGATTATGAATCTTTAGGATTGGGTGGTATTTAGACAAGGAGTCGAAGGTGGATTTCAAGGCAGGACAAATAAATTAGTCGATGGCTGCTATTCCTTTTGGCAGGTGATTTACCAGTTTTACCTTTATGTTCTGAGCTCTCCCATTTCCAGTTTAATTATTACTGAGCTAAAGATGACTTTGATTGACCAGGGTGCGGTAGTCTTTCTTATACAAAGACTAAATTTGGTAGTCCATGAACAACTAGGGCTGTCAAATGACCTCAGTACAGAAAGTGCTGATGATTCTTCAGAGTTGGAGTTATCTGATGAAGAAGAGCATTTGGAAGGGACATCCTCCCATGTTCAGGAGACTTTCCCTCTTGGACAAGAAGGTATATCAATTTGAGGAACAATAGTTCAAAAGGCCAAAAAGAAAGTACTGTACGATTCACTGGTCTACCGTTTGTTGCAGTGTTATCCAATTTTGTCCTTGAATCTGAATTAAATAAAGTATATCATGTTATAAGGGAATCCAGTGGGTGGAATTTAATAAATGAAGGGTGAAAAGAATCTTCCATCTTAAACCACTTCTCTTGTCACATAATTGGCACTTGGATTGTATATGAACTTGATATCTCCAAATGGGCAGGTAGTTAGTAACCTATAGTGCTATCAGCAGGACTTCACCTTACTGGGTACCATATGTTTCATGCTTCAAACAATGTGTGTGTACAAGTAGGATAATCATATGGGTTGTATGTCCCTTACCCTGATTCAATTATCCATTTGACGGTGTAATGAGATTGTTTAGTAGAGCATTTCATTGGAAGTTTGAAACTCTGACAGCTCCTAATATTTTTCTCCAGATATGTTGGGTTATCTAGCTCTCTCTTTCTTTTTGCCTGCCCAACCCTTTCTTTTAGCGCTAATCACAATTACTTTCTAATCACATCCTTTTCATTGTTTTTAGGTGCAGGACAAGATAATGCTTCTGATAGCCCAAAGATAGCAGATACGGGATATGAGTTTATCAACCGGTCCATAGCTATGCGGCCTCTCTTTGACAGCATGTATCTGCAACAATATGTTCTTCTTTGCTCCCAGGTGCTTAAATTTTGAGAAAATATATTCTGAAGATCCCTGCTCACTCTTGCATGTCCCTTGCTTTGGTCTACGATTGTAATGCATATGCGCAGCAGCACAAGCTGGAAAATAAGGGATAAAGAAAATATCTCAAAGAAAATTATAATCGTATAAGAAGCTAAGATTTTGTTAATTAGATTTGTAACATCACTGAACCCTCAGGGGTTGGCCTGCTGGCAATTGACTTGAGCCTTGGGGTTTGCTCCCTTTCAAGGTCTCAAGTTCGAAACCCACTAGGTGCAAACAATTTCTGAGGGCCATCGGACTGGGTAAAACCTGAATTAACCGTGGTGCACTTGCGGGAAACTCCTTGCCGAGGGCCTGTGCACCCCCGGGATTAGTCGGGGCTCAAAGAGACTCGGACACCCGGTGCAAATCAAAAAAAAAAAAAAAAAAAAAAGATTTGTAACATCACTGATCTGCAAATGAGAAACTGCTTTATTTGAGCTTTCTAGGCCCTATATAGTTAAAGAAAGAAGTAAATTATGTCGGGTTTCTTTCCTAGTTTCGTCTGAAGATGGAATTGTTGTTTGATTTTGGAGCATCATTAAACCACACCTTTTTTTTGCTTGAACAGCTTGAATATCATTTGTCTACCAAGCATCATTGTTTCTCCTTTAACATATAAATTCAAGTGCCTTTTAAAGGCATGTGTATTCGATATAATGTCTTTTTGAATTTGTTTTGGAACGTGAAGTCGTGAACTAATCATTCTCTTAATTGGTGTCGGATTCAACAGCTCTATTTTGCATTCATTTCATAATTAGAGTTCAATTTTCATGTGTTTAATGGGGAACTATTTATTCATTCTTCAAAGGGAAAAAGAAAGTTAAGTGGGTTTTAAATATTCTGTATCAGATGCTGGACTCACCAAGATATTAGTATTAGATTCTTTTGGCAGTGTATTATTCCTGTTTGAATTGCTTTTATATCCTTTTCAAGATTCTAATATCATGTTGTGGATGTAGATTGAAGTAGGTGGTTTCAGAGACAAACCTGGGAAGGGTAGAGACTACTATCATACGTGTTACTGTTTAAGTGGTCTTTCAATTGCTCAGTATAGCTGGACCGACGAAGCTGATTCTCCACCATTACCCAGGGATGTATTTGGTCCTTATTCCAAATGTCTGTTGGAACAGGTTCACCCACTCTTCAACGTAGAGTTGGATCGGTATTATGAAGCTCGCAAATACTTCTCAGGCTTGTGAGAATGTTTCACCACTTTCATTAGCACCAACTTTTCAGAAACGTAGGTGCATCCAGAACTTAAAAGAGTCACTGGGTTCTTGTAATCGTTTATATGTACAATATCTATACGTAATACAAGTTGAGAGTAACGGGTACCTTCTGAACCTGCTGAACTAGCTCTAAATCCGTCTCTGTTTAGTTAGGTCTGTAAACATCAATGTGAAATTGCGAGATATGCATGTAAAAGTGGCTATGATTTACGAATCTGGATACTGGTGATTAGTGATCAGAAATTTCATTTTGGTGAAAACAATTTGTTATCAGGCCGCAACTTTTCTTTGATAATCTACTAATGTTCTTTACGTACACGGGGAGGTAGAAATTGCGTAATAATTGTTAAATAACTCGAGGATTCATAGTGACAAGTTCATCTGTCAACGCACTGCTTATTAACGAAGGATGCTTTGTACCGTTTCTAATACGTCTTTTTTTATTTTCTTGATTTGTCAGTATAATTTCGTTTGTAAAAAAAAAGGTACTCCAATAATTTTGTTTGGAAAATTAGGGTAAATGGCATATGACTCATATTTCTTTTTATTTAGTTATAAAAAGAATGATATAATTTATAGCCACAAAAATATTATAATTTATTTTAAATTTTAGATCGAAATTTTTAATTTTTCTTACTTTCTTAAATTGTAAGAGAGTACTATACATTTGAATACTGTACTCGTATTTAGTAGTAGTCCTAAATATAGAGCTTTCCCAAATTCAGACGTGGAAGACGAAAGTGGAAACCGCCAAAACTATCATTATCGCAGAGACCTCATCTTTCAACTTCCATTCATTATTCTATTTTCCGTTTCAATCCATTTTCATACCCCAAATCCCATTTTTGTAGCAGCACTGTTCTGTTTCTTCATCATGGAATCGAATCATACCAAGCAGACTCTGCAAACGGCTATGGAGAATGAACAGCAGCATCTCTCCCTCTCTGATTCAGATTCTACTGATTCTGAAACTGATAAAGCTATTATTTTCTCTTCTCCAGCTCGTTTTCATAGCGCCTCCGATTCTGATGATTCCGCTAAGTCCAATACAGATAAAGCTACTAATCCTAATTCTACTACTGCTAATGCTAATGGTGCTGTTAATACAAATTCTACTAAGGCGGAATCTCAGCCGAGTTCATCAATTTCTTCCGACTCAAATGATTTTACTAAGTCCGGAACCGATAAAGCTAGTGAGAGTATTTATACTACTGCTATTGCTCATCCTACCGTTAACAGAGATTCTACTAAGGTATCTTCCCCGCCGAGATCATCAATTTCCTCCGATCAAATTTCTCTTCCTCATGAGTCCTTTACTCTGGAGGATAATAAGCATTCTGCAGCTCCGACTGGGAGTCCACCGGAAAAACCTCCGATACCGGAAGCGGTAGTGAAGAAGTTTATCAAGGAGGAGCCACTGGCTTTGGTGAAAGCAGATCTGTTTGTCGGAGATGGTACAGCTAGTGTTAAGGAAGGTGAAGACGGCGGCAACCGTCGGCGGAGAGGAATGCCACAGTTGTCGATTTTAAGAAAAGTGAGGAGGGATGAGATGGTAAAGAAAGCGGGTTTAGGTTTTAGGATTTTTGGGTTTTTGTTTTGTTTGGCTTCATTTTCTGTTATGGCAGCTGATAGGAATAAGGGTTGGGCTCTCGATTCGTTCGAACGTTACAAGGAGTTCAGGTTTATCACTTGTTCTCTTTACATTGACTGAATTAATTCTGCAGCGCATTAAGTTTCACTCTTTCACATCAATGAATAAATGTGTTTGGTGGTAGTGTAGTTATGAATGATAATATTGGTAGGTGAATAACATTGCAGGTACTGTATGTCAGTGAATGTCATAGGATTTGTATATTCAGGAGCTCAGGCATTTGATTTAGCCTACCAATCTGCCACCGGCAAGAACATCGTGCAGCATCATTTGCGCTACATGTTTGATTTTGCCCTTGATCAGGCAAGTTGGTTTGTCCAATTACACTAATACAAGTTGTTTATAGCAAAATAATAAATATAAGATTTATTATCTTTATACATGCATATTTCATGGTTAAGTTCTATAATTGTTTTAAGCTTTTAGAACTTCTGACTTCTTCTCTTTTGGGGGTAATGGAAGTTATGGCTTATTAATTATGATATTGAGCGCTTTGATTGAGAGGAAAAATTTGTTTGATGGTGGTGATGATTTTGTACTAGCCTGGTGAAGACTGTTGTAGCTATCTAACTCTAAGTAAAATGAACAGAAAAGGGGATGGAGAGGAATCATATACCCCATAAAAATGTTTATTTGTCATAGAATTCACTCAAAAATATTCCTGCAGGGTTGGAAGAATTTTTCCTTTATGATCATGTAGGTGCCTATTAATTGCCAACTTTCATTGGCTGGAAAATACTAACAGGACCATCCCAACTGTAGAATCACCTTTTTGTGGCATATTCCTTTTGAGCCCTAAATTTTACTGACCCTCGGCTATATGCCTTTCATAAGCACAAGTTCCTTTTTTTACATTTATCTTGAGGATAAGTTTCTCCCATTAAACCAATATTGAGCCCTTACTAAAAACCAAACAAATCGAATGTGATTACATTAATGCCAGTCCTTCCTGAATTTAAGTGTTACTAAGCTCGTTTGCATACTCTGCACTAGCAGACTGATTCCTGTGATTAGGTTCCTTCCATGGCTATCTTGTACATATAAGCATTTCCCAATAGGCTATGTTTTGTGTATCCTCTAAATGGCTATCTTGTACATATAAGCATTTCCCAATAGGCTTTGTTTTGTGTGTCCTCTAAATTCCGAAAGGCTAAAATGACTAGAACTCTCCTAATGGCTAGTTGAATCTGTGTGGAAGATACTAAAGTGAAAAAATCAAGTGCAATAGAGATTGCAAAGAGGATATGGCAGATGATAGTTTGTAAACCTTCAGAACACCTTTTTCCGTTGGATACACCTTTGTGGATTTGGTAATTCTCTTGGGCGCTAAATAGTTCTTAAAAGGTTTTAACTTACTGAGATACGAATTCAAGTGAAATGTTGTTTCTTTTGTTGGTTTTTCTGGTGAGGTCCTTTGGCAATTTTCTATATTTCCGTTCCGTTTTCTGCAATTTGCTTACAAATAGCTAGTTTATTTATTGGTACTTGATGTATACTTCAGGTTTAGTTAATTTAATTCTAAGAACCAATATTTTACAGTTAAGAAGGTTACTTACTTATGAATTATGGTTTGACAAACTTTCCTGCACCTGTGTATTCACAAAAGCAATGCATGCAGATACAATTATTTTGATCTTCAAAAAGAAGCAATAGACTATCACAGTTTTATATAAAGTGTTAGCATAGATTATTTTTTATATATTAAGATGGAGTCAGATGTTTGTGAATTAGTCATGAAATGGGCTTTGAAGAAAGCATACTTCAGTTGTAGCTAGCAGATATCAGTCTATTCTCATTTCTTTATGTGAAGTTCCTTTTCGTTTGTGAGAGTTATTGCATTTATGTACAACCTTACTGTCTCCATCCCACAAAGCTCCCTCACCAAGTGGTTCCAGGAGAGAGATCCCAAGGATATACCAGCAAGGGTCCTTTTGAGACCCAACTACATAAACTTATCGGGTTGTAATTAATTTTGTATAATCTCATACTTAGTAGTCGAGACATTTTGTTTTGATTGATAATAATTATGTTGCTTTAAAGCTGATATGAAATATCCACATTTTAGGGGACATGACTAAGTTTTTAATGCAACTAAATAAACAATTTTAGGTCATATCTACTGGTAATCTAATTTTTTTCGAAGGTTGAATAAAGAACCAGAGCACATTTTATACTTGTTTAGCCAAGCTGGTACCTGGTCCATAGACCATATGGAGCTTCATTTTCTTGGTGACTAGGCCAGAAACTGAAGGCAACTCCTGATTTCATGCCTAAACGTGTGGAGAGCTTGTATTGATATTCATAGTTTCTGTTAAAAATTACTATTTTTCTAAATGACAGGTGGTAACGTATCTTCTGATATCAGCCTCATCTTCTGCTGCCACTCGCATTGATGATTGGCAGTCCAATTGGGGCAAGGACAAGTTTCCTGATATGGCAAGCGCCTCTGTAGCATTGTCCTTCCTTTCATTTGCGGCTTTGGCCTTCAGCTCACTCATATCTGGCTATGTACTATGCAATTCCAGATCAACGTAGTTGTGTGCCATGTTTGGTTCTATTTGTGTGTCATCCTTTAAAGTTGAATATAATTGTATGATATGAAAAATCAGTTGCAGGTTATTCAGGTGAAACTAAGGTTTCTTGAATTAATTATGTTGTAATGCTCCGTGACCAAGTTTTAGGATGATATTATATGTGTTGCACAGTTTTCTGCTCTTGTTAGTGAGATATCCAATTATGAGAACGACCAGATTCAATGAACTTGTGGACAAGTTATCAGCTATTAAATTGATAAGCCATACTTTTCATCTGTTTTTTAGAAGGCCTTGGGAATTCGTAGACCCATGCCCTGTTGAGAGTTGTGTGAAGGTATATTTTTTATTAAGCCCCTTCCTAAGAGTTCCCAATTTTATTTTATTTTTTGCTTCCTTGACTCGAATCCACAATCTCAAGGTTGGAGGTAGAGGGTGCTTATCTTCTAAGCAATAATCTTGGCGTGTGATGGTACTTCACAATTTGGCATAATGATTAAAGAAAGGGAAAAGGGTAATAAAAAACTCCTCAATTTTGTTTTATTGGTTGACTATACTTTACCATTAAAATGAAGTTATTTTTATCTATGCTGTTATTAATTTCATCATTTGTGCCCCTCAATTGGATGAAAGCCCAAATTAATTAAAATTGCCCAATTTTACTTAAATTATTCAATTTCAACCCGACCCAATTAATAATACAACTCATTTTTGTTCATCTTCATCTCTATTCATCTCTTTAAACTTGTGTTCCTTTTCAAAAACAATAAAATCATCCGACACAGCCCACCAATATCGAAAATAATGTAACAATGATTATGAACCCAAAAACACAAGAACACTACAATGATTAAATATAGGTAATCAGAGCATTATTTTCCAGCCAGATCTAAAAAAATTGTCGGAATTACTGGAGCTTGAAGCTCTAATTCGTTTTCCTCCTGTTTACCGGAGTTGGGATTCGCGGTGGTGGTTGGACACTATTCGCGATGTGGGTCTGGAGGAGGTCGAAAAAGTGGGTTTTGGTTGTTTCAGATTGGGTTTTGTTTCAATTGGATATGCTTTGAACGAAAATAACTCAAAATTATTTAGAAAATAAATGTAGATATTTCGTTTTGAGATATCAAATTCATCTTTTAACCATTTGGATGAATGCTTTTTTTTTTTTTCAAATTTAATATATAGGTTTAATTTCTTTTCAACATAATTTATAAATCAATAAAAACCAAGTAACAATTCTATAAAAGGAACAACAGAATAGAACTAAATTAAATATGATATAGCTAACTAGACAATTTTAATTCTAAAATAAAAAAGAACAAATATTAAAAATAACTATAAAATCATTCAAAAGCCCAAGCATTCTCTTTACGGATCTCCTCCTCTTCCTCTGGAGTAAAATCATTCTTGATATCAAATTCTTTACGTACTTTTTGTGGTGTTTTCCCTTTAATCCTATCGGCAACTTCTTGACACATCATATCCAATATCTCCTTATCGTTAAGAAAATTAGCAGCTAAGATAAGAGCATGCAAAATCGAGTGGTGCACATTCACAAAAGCCTTGTCAAAATCCATCAACATGCTTTTGGAGACGCCTTCCTCCGAATGTTTCTTCCAGTATTCGATCACTTTGGTCATTGTTTTGCTATGAACATTAGGCAGGGGAATGACGTTTGAAACACAATCATCTTCAACCATATTCTTGATAGTTTGTGATCTTATGGCTATCGCCTCGTCGAGTACAAATTCCTTACCATCACAAGTCTTTAGAGTTAAGAACTTTGTTGAAGAAGACATGATGATAAAAAATATATTTGAACAAGAGATGCTAATTTGTTTTTTGTTGAGAATATTATTGAAAGGAGCTAGATTTGAATGATTATATGTCTAAGAGGTTTGAAGGGTTTAATTTATAGAGCATTAGATTTACACTATCCTAGTTAAAGTAGGAATTCAAAACCGAAAAAAAAAAGAGTCAATGGGAAAACCTGTTTTGCATAAACAATGTCAAATTAGGAAATTGTGAAAATTTTACCTGAACCGTATGTATGTGACCGAATAAAATTAGGAAAAGAAAGGCCTTTTTTTTCCCTTCCAAATCTCAATTAGGAGTGTGTGTGGACTTGGGCCAATGGCAAAAAAGTTTTGTTCAGCTCGTTGTTGAACCCGAAAATGGACCATAGGCGCCAAATCTATTGTCATTTTATCCACTTTTAGGGCTACTAATTAGTTCTAATACAATTTTACCAAAAAAAAATAATTAATGGTAATATAACCATGGAAAGTGCACATATAGTCGATTCTGGAAATCCTATTTGAGGTATAGTCGAAGTGTACAATTTTTATCAGCTTAGCCATTGTAGGATTAACTTTAGACATGTAAAAAAAATAAATTATTATGCGCGTGTGATATACAAATTTTATTAAGTTTGAGGTATTAGGTAAGAAAGCTCAATTTTATTTTATTTTTTAAAATTTGTTAGTCTGATGACCATCTTACTTGTCTCCAATATTGGCCTGGTAATTTTAACAACCAAACATCAAACTCACAAACAAATTCAATACTTGTTGAATACATACAAATATTCGTTCAAAAGTAATTTCGTATATTGGTAAAATAGTAATAGTTTAAAGTTTTGCAGTTAAAGAAAATAGCTATAAACATTTTATGTCATTTCAAATTCCTATTATCAAATGATTTCATTTTTCATCGCTAAGTAGAATGTTAATAATTTCATATATTTGTATTATCCAAGTATATAAATATTTTGAAATGAAAAAATGACTTGGTCAATATGTAGGCATTCATCTGTTCTTGATCAAAGAATTTGCAACTAATTAAATTCATTTTTATTTCAATGTAACTATATTATATAAATCTTACAATAGCAAGTACGTACACACTCAAAGATACTAATTTTTTTTCATGAATACTATTTGAATCATCGATATCTACTAATAAGAATCCATAACACATTGAATATTATTATTTTATATCTATCTTCTTTCCATCCTTCGTCTCATATATATATATTAATAATCTTGTGAATCCAAACACCAACAATAATAATCAGACCTTGAAAAATCCAACAGTTGGTCAGGAGTCATCCTCTCAAGCTCATTTTGCCTCCAAGATGCAAAGTTATTTTTATTTTGTGGATCAGTAGCAAGAGGATAATTCTCTTTTTTGTGAAGTTGTGATAATTTCATTCTCATGTAGAGTTTCATTGTGGCCACACAGTCTTCATAGGGATCTTGTACTCCAATTTGAATATCATACCTACACATTTTTCATTATATTATTGTCCATCAATTTTTAGAATTTTTATAAAACTTGCAACAAATTAAATTAATAATATATAGTTGTGGTACTGAAGAAAATTTATAAGGATAAAGTTTGATGCACTATTAATATATATTACCCGAGGTAAGCTTTGGTCAAGTACTTGAGGGAGTTGCTGAGCTTGCTTGTCTTCATAAGTGGTGGGTATTTTGCAGTATCCCTTCAGAAAAAAGAAAAAATTAAACAAATGTTAGAAGGAAAGTCACGTAAATATGATCGAAATATACACTATTTATATACTTCAAGCTATATATATTGTTTATATGTATAAGGTAGGTATATCAAATGAATAAATATATGTATATATTTAGTATAAAATATACACTACTACTGTGTATATACTTTGTAAACTAGATGACCTAAAGACATTTGACTATAATTTCCCCATGTTGTTTGTCTTTGTTAGAACGTTCATATATAGGGATCGGAGTAATATATACTACTATATAATAACAACAACTATGAGTACGAGTCAATTTCATGTTTTTATAGCAATAAAGTTACAAAATTATTTTTAGATTATATAAATGATAAAATAATTAATTTACCTCATCTTTATTGCTGGGTAATCCATCTCCAAACATTTAAGATCATGATCCAAACCATGGCCAACAAGAATCCTAGACCTTCCACCTTTAGAACGGATTTGCCAAATAGGTTCCCCATTGCAAAGAAATTCTTGAATTTTTCTTGACACATTCCTTAATGGCATTGCATCCCTCAAATATTCTGGTCTTATACCCGTCATTTCATACCTATAAACATATAGATTTTTGTCATGGTGTCGTAGGAATTTACACTGGGCCCCAAAAAGACCAAAAACAAGTGAACATGCTTCAATATTGTGTTAAGATTTTTTTACGTTATTAATTTAAATTGATCACCTGTAGTTAGTGACAGGAATATTTGGTTTGATATATGAATGAAAGAGGATCCTTTCATGTTCATCAATGAGACAAACCCTTGCACAAAGATCTAAAGATCCATCACTTCCACCACCAACCATTTTACAAGCAAGGGCAACCACTCTTCCTCTGTTGTTATCAATTCTTAGTTCATCTTGAATCCCCAAATTAGCCATGCGATACAACAAACCCTGTAATAAGACAGTTACAATACAATTCGACATGGTATTCGAACTGACATAGATTTTGTGTTCGAGTCTTATTATCAAAAAAAATTTTCATGTAAAAGTTTCACGCTCACATGTGAAGGGCATATTGATTATTTTTTTTGACAAATTAGAGTGACATAGGGTTGAATCTCAATGGATTGTGATCACTTAAAATACTCTGTCACATATTTAAGTATTCATTCTACCTGCGGCTCGATGAAAAATGTGTTTCACTTAAATCATTTAAATTTTTAGATAAGACGAACACGAGTGTTGGAATTAATTGCGTACATTATTAGTAGGACGTGAGAGGCATGATTCTCTATGAGCCCTTAGAGAACTTCGACTGCCAAGGATTGACAAACAAATATCACATCCGAGCTCCTTGAAAATTCTTTCACATTCTGCCTTTGGAAGTGGCCCTGCACATCATATGAATTCCTAATTATTTGGGAGTACCAAATAAAAACGTGACGATATATATAACTTAAACTCAAAAATTAATTATTTATGATAAAGGAATATTTGGGTAGATGTACTATATATACCAATAAGGTGCTCCCTTAAAGATTCAAAAGAGCGGCAGTGCTTTTTGCAAACACCACACATGGGCTCATGAACTGAATGATAAGATGTCCTCATATGTTCCACTAAGTGCTCCTTTTTGTTGAACTGCCGATAGCATGCTGCACACTTGTTCCTGTAGTCCCATGAATAATTTTTTAGTAAATAATTCTCTTTTTATTTCTCTCACAATTTAGTGGACAACGGTCTAAAATTTTGCTTATATTTTATGAGAAAATTATACTATATGTTAGGTAATGGTCCAAAGTTTTTGTAAGTTATTATAAATGTTTGATGAGTATTGTATAATTGAGTAGTAAATATTTGATTCGAATCTAAACAGTTACGTAAAAAAGAAACATTTGCGTATAAGAATGAATACCTGAGAGTCTCGGAAGACTCATATCTATGATCCATTATAGGAGTTAATTAAGAGTGTAGTGTAGTGTAGTTGAGAGAAAAGATATTTGAGGAACAAGTGTGAAGGTCTCCTGCTATTTATACAAGTCTTTGAAACATGAAAGTAGTATTCCATCTTAGCTTGGTGTCTGTCTGATCTAGACAGGTTATATATGTAATGTCACAAAGAGAGAAACCGAAATTTAAACCTTTGCGTTAATACAAATGGTTCGGGTCCATTTCTTTTTTTAATTGAAAAAAAACTATACTCCAGCTTCCTCTGTCCTAATTAATGGGACAAATTTCATTTTTCTAGAGTCAAACAGTTTAAGTTTGATCGAAAATTTGTTCATGAATCTTCAAATTTATATATTTGTAATATATGTATAAAGTATTAAAGTCACAATAATTGATAATTCAAAATATTTAAAACATGTATGAAAGATTTCCGATCAAATATAGACTTATTTAAATCTCGAAATCCAAAATGTGTCCGGTATATAATATATGTCCCAGAATCAAAGCGTGCGCACATACAGGTGCATTAAACACCCATTGGGCCATTTATTGAAAAAGAAAATTTTGCACACGTGCAGATTTCTAAATTATTCAACAAATATCGTATTATTTTTATACATGAATAACTTATTTTTAGATCTACCTAAGTACTAAACATAGTGTAAGTTATACAAAAAATAATAAATAAATACTAATTTATTTCTTTTCCGATCACCAAACAACCCTTTTTCTTAATTAATCACCACAAAGAAATATAATGATCAGCAATTTTACTGCAACTAGCAAGTGCATCCAAAAATCTGTTTAGAATATTTTTAAAAAGTGTTGCATTGAGTCTTGGACATGGATACTTGTTCTTCAACGATATAATCTTTGACCAAAACTCCTATCTTTTTTCCCAAAACACATTCGCATTTTGTGATACCCATGAACCCATATTGTAGAGTCCCATTCAAAGAATATTTCAATTTATTCCATGGTTCACTAATTTGGACCATTTCATTCCTCCCCTACTCATAACCTTCTGATCATTTTATATTTAATGAAATAATCCATATTCACACTAACAAATATCTAGTAATCTTGTGGTCTTGATTAAAAATATATTCGAATGTTTTAATCTTGTAATTTTAAATATGTCATGAGTTGTCAAATTCTTTTTGAAACAAAGTAAAACAGAAAATTGTAGAAACAAATTAAACAAAGGAAAGCGTCGATCAACTAATTGGATTAATAATAAAGCAACAAAAGGTAAGGTGAATAAAGAATATGAATATTCGAAGGACCTCTTTAATTTTTTGGCAGTCAAAAAGTCCAAGAAACTAAAAGCCACAGAGTAGGAATACATGGTATCTCCTCTTTTTCTTCATATGAGCTAAAGCTCCAACAGCAAAAGATGAGTGGTATCACAAAGTTTGAACGTATAAGATTCTTCAGACCTCTCATATATATATTATTATTAAAATGGGTCAAAGAGAAAAAAAAAATATTAAAGTGTACTGCACGTATATGTGGATGTGGATAGGGAATTAGGATATTGGAGGATAGTCCCTTAAATGGAATGATCCTCAAGTCTTATGGATGATATTGGTAGTGTAGGCCCCTCCTAGCTATATACAATATTACCCACTTAATTTCATGCATGGTGATTGTATTTTCTTCCCCTCTGTGGCATTGATTGATCAGACATGATCAATTTTAAGAAGACTTTGTTATTTTTATCAAATTGTCATGTTAAAATCACTTTAAAATTTACTTTTAGTTGACTTTTTTTTCATAATAAAATATTAAGTGGAATCCAATAAAGGTGAATTTGGAAATGGAGTCATTAAATGGTTGTCAAGTAAGAAAATAAGATTATTTTTTTGAAATGGACAAAAAAGGAAAATGTGTCACAGCACAGAACAGTAATAAAGTTTACAAAACTAGTCATTTCCAATGTATATCTCTAAATAAACTGTACCACTAAAAGAACATATGATCATAAGTATTTTGTCGATCTTGTAAAGTATACGCTAGCTTCGCCCGGGAGACGTATATAGGACTATGCTAAGAATTATGTTTTTTTTTTCTCATCAGCTATTTTGTAATATAGCAGTGTGAAACGGCCTCTCCTTTCCTATTTTCCTTTTCATTTTGGTAAATATAAACAATCTGCTTGTGACTTCTTGATCAATACAAAACTTATATATAAAATCTGTTCCAGTCATACAACTTAACGTTGGATCCACTAACCAGTTGCGGCAAGTATTCAAGGTTTTGCTAGTTACAAAAAAAAGCATATAGCACTGGTTAGTGAATTTTCCCTTTATGGTAACTTTTGGTAAAAGGTTTTGCTAGTTACAAAAAAAGTATTAATTCACGTCGTTACGTTAATTACTTGGTATAATTACGTTGTTTTCACTACTCGTAATCGATTGACCTATAATTACGACTAGTGAAAACAACGTAATTATAGCAAGTAAACGTAACAACGTGAATTAATGCATGCATGGAATATTGCAGAATGAAAATAATCACGTGGGCATGAACACAATTATATACTATGTGAGTGGAGGCACTGGCCATGGTGTTTCAGTGCCATTGATACACTGATTATTCCTT
Source organism: Solanum stenotomum (assembly GCF_019186545.1). Taxonomy (NCBI): domain Eukaryota; kingdom Viridiplantae; phylum Streptophyta; class Magnoliopsida; order Solanales; family Solanaceae; genus Solanum; species Solanum stenotomum. Next base: position 49,067,576 of record NC_064293.1, read on the forward strand.
TGCCTTTTTTCCAACCAACTGGAAATTTTCTACAGAAATATTCAAAGATATTCAAAAAGGAGAATGGCACCACATGAATAGTATGGAGGGAAAAAAGGGCAAATTAAAGTTTGACTAAGTTTTCACAAGTTAGTGGTGACCGCTAAGTGCTAACTGGCATTAGGATTTACGGTTGGAATAAAAACCGATTTAAATCAAAAAATAATTATTATATTTGATTCGATTTTATTTTAATAATTTAAAAATTAATTAAATTAATTTAACTTTAATTTTAATCAATAACCGATCCAAATCAATCTGTGACATCGATCATTAACATCATTACTTGCCAATCATTTTCAAGGAGTCAAAAGTTTTACAATCTGATTGGGCCTCCGAGGTGAATCTAAAATTAATTAAAGTTTATGGTTTTCATTCATTTCAAAGTAAAATAAAGACCTATGTCACTGGCCTATTTTCTAAGGTCTCTTGGGACAACAAATGAAGGCTTGCACAGCTCCTCGGATGCTCAATCCTAACACAAACAAGCACTCAAACGTGCAGCAGCAATCTGTCTAAAACAGTCCACTAAAACAGCCAACAAGAAAGCAGTTAAAGGAAGCAAACTTTTGGGAGGCAAGTGCTAATTTTCTTGGTATTTTTCTAAGTGTTCTACATACAAGTGAACCATTACAATATATGTCTAAAACCTGAAAAACAAAGCTAAAAACGTTGGGGGACAAGTTCCCCAAAATAAAGGACTACAAGAGTGTCTTTACAAAGTCAAAGGTATGGTGGGACAAGGTGGAGTGTTCCTTAAATTAAGGCAGCCTTGTCCCTTCGGCTGGTCCCCTTTTTGGTTGAAAGTCATGGCTGCTACATGCTTCTCAAAGGTCTCCAAGTCATCTCCGAAAGATGGAAAATAATAATGTGCTGTGTGAGACCCGCTGAAGCGCAACTCGAATCTGCCTCGCCCCCGGAGCTGCTGGAATTTAATGTAGCTCCTTGCGGGGCGGTACACGCTCCCCCACCTGATTTGGCGACGACCCCGACGCCACATACCTGCAAATAAGAATGGACTTTATCGCGAAATTGCCACAAGTCCTCGTACTTCTCCCACGTTGCCTCCTCCGGTGCCGCTCCTTTCTAATGGACATGGAACCGTGAGCTCGAATTGTTCTAGCCCTTGCCGCGAACTAGTTGGTGATCAAAGTTGGCACGATCTATTTGTCCACGGCTGGTGGAGTAATGAATATTTGAGCTCTACCGGTCCGCCCCCGACCCTCGTCTTTCACGTCTTCGAAATACGGCTTCAATTGACTCGCATAAAAGACTGGATGTATCTTCAAGTGATGGGGCATGTCAACCCGATACGAGATTTTGCCAGCCTTAGCAATAATCTCGAAATGACCTTCATAGCGACGAATCAGACTCTGACTCACCCCACGTAGCGACTTGAATTGTCTAGGGTTGGGTTTTACCATAACTCGATCCCCAATTCGATAGTCGACTGGCCGTCGCTTTCGATCAGCAAACTTCTTCATCTTTCGGGCTGCCTTATCAAGATAAAATCATGCAAGATCAACTTGTTCCTCCCAGGCTTTCGCCATGTGATATGCACCCAGACTCTTCAAATCGGCTGTCGCACCCCGTTTTTCTCAAAACGGGTTTTGGTGCACGACCTAACAACTCTTTTGGGGTTTGGGTGATTGAAGAGTCGCCACCTAACGAATTAAGGCGCGTTAGGGCACCTATCTAACCTAACTAAGTCTAGCTAAGGTCAACGAACCAGAGATCAGGGTAAGGGTTCAAATTACCTCGAGGGGAAGGTGTTAGACATCCCTCGAGGTCCACAAATATGGGTCCCGGCCGTATCTCATGCAATATGTGGGGGTTACAAGTAGCGAGTATGGTCACTTCAATTATTAGTTTATTTAATTAGCATGGTTAATAAATAATAAATGATATTAAACAACTAAAGCCAATTTATTTATTTATTTAATTAATTAAGCATGCAAAAACTAGGTGATAACAAAATTAAGAAATTAAGGCACTTTAATTATTTTAATTAATTAGTTAAACATGCAACTAGGTAATAACATAATATTAAACAATTAAGGAAACTTTAGTTATTCTAATTAATTAATTAAGCATACAAGACTAAGTGATAAGCCAACAGATAAATATTAAACAATAAGAAGATAAGCGAGAAGATAGAAATTACACAAATAGGTAAGCAAACAATTTTATTTTTATTAAACTACCCCAAGTAAATATAATTATTATAAACAAATAAAGGGATAAAGGAAAGGGGGACTCTGAAGGACTTTAGGATCAACACTCGACTTTTCTTTATTTTTTAATAGGCTTCCGTGCAGGGACAGACAAAACCAAAGTTTTATCTCTTCAAGCCTGAGTCGATGTCATCATCTCCATAGGGCCTAAACTACCCCTACCCCACCACTGCATGCTTTTCGTCTCTAAAAGGTGTCTAACGTCCCCACGTAAGGTCCAAGAAGCATTGGACTGCTATTAGGGTGAAATTAGACAAAATAAAATATAATAGGCCCACCTAGACACCAAGTCAGACAATTTGGACACATTTAGCACATAGGGTCTCATGTTGGCCTCTAGATTTTATTAAACATGCTAGCAAACACACATAAAGTGAAAGGTTCGCATACTAAAGTGTGTGCATAGACAAGCAAAACACTCAATGTAATAATAGATTAAATTTTAAATGGACAAAATTATTACAAGTCAGGTAAAACTTATTAGACTGATTTAGCTTTGATCAATTTAAAAAGGGCACTTTATAATAATGCAAATGGGCAAAACATTTTGGAAGCAATAGCAAATTATTAATGCTAAAATTTAAAGGGCAACAGTTTATTTGGTGCGGAAAATAGTTAGTAGCTAATCTTAAATGGCAAGACAGTGCAATTAATTAATCCAAGCCAGATTTAATCGGAGCAGCAGGTGACAGATGCATAAAATATATATTTTTAGAACAGTAGCACATGGTATTATTAATGCAGAAATTAATGTAAGGCAGTTCAAAAATGCAGAAATAATTATTTGGACAGAATTTAATACGGGCAGATTAGCTAGAAAATATGCGAGTAAGTCAATTTTATTTTGTCATAGCAATGCTAGGGCAGTTACAGCTAAATAAACTACTGGCAGAGACTATGCATAGAATTCTTATCTCAATTATAAACATACGGGGAGTTATTAGAATATAATTTTAACAAGCGGATGTCTTTAGTCTTAATAACATGGAGAGAAGTTTCCCTGTAGACATGATTTCTAAATGTTTGAAAGATTGAAAATATTATAGCTCCTATAGGCATGGTATCTAAGTGCGCAAATTATCAAAACTTTATACATAATTTCTCTATAAGATATAATATTCAGAAACCCAAGGGCATGGTTTCTAAATGTAAACATGCTAGAGTCATTTATTCTGATTCCTAAACATGTCAAAATTGCAACAGATATATCATTAAAGCTTAATTTATTAAGATCCTAACATTTGAATTACAATTCCAACTTTTAGTGACATGCTGACAATTTAATTAATAACCTATAAACATGATTTCTAAATGATAGACACGCAAAGAAAATTTATCGATAACAAAGCAATAACTAATAACGCAGATTAATTTTAATTGGTTGCAATCCGGCCGAAGTACCTAATTATCTTAAATGGCAGAAAATGAGCAATCATGATGCATAAATTATTAAATAATGAACAGGAGGTATCTATANGCAATAACTAATAACGCAGTTAATTTTAATTGGTTGTAATCCGGCCGAAGTACCTAATTATCTTAAATGGCAGAAAATGAGCAATCATGATGCATAAATTATTAAATAATGAACAGGAGGTATCTATAACATGTTATTCAATTTTAGACATGCTAAAATTATAATAAGATTCAAGAAAAGAACCTAAGGCATGGTGTCTAATAATTTATCAGTCAATTTCTCACATTTTAACAACATTGGCGTGCAAGGCGAGATTCTAAAGGTCAAGATCACAACAAATTATGGCGTATATTTACGCTAAATTGCTTGATTGGATAAAGCTGTAAATAAAGGTTAATTTTAAACCACTTATTATTCTAACACATTTGCACAATTCTACGATTAATGTGATAGACAGGTTATAACAATCACACATGAGCAAAAATAAATAAATAAACAGTTAGCACATACATCCCCCTCCCCTTAAGCGATCCTCAAGTTTCTTTTTCGCATATATAGAGAGTTTTAGAGTTACAAAATTATTACACAACCAACACTTAAAAAAATCTAAACATTAAAAAATAAATTAAAGTAAAGGCTCCGTCCAGCATCTCTTCCCACGGTGACTCTTCGACTCTCAAACTTATATGACCTGCTAAAGTGAGACAAATATAGCATATAGACAACAATGTACTATATTATAGTAAGAATACTAATTGTGAGCAAGTTCATTATATGCACATATTTATTTAAAATAAATAAATAAAAATAAATAGACAAGTACTTAGAGAAGTAAATAATCAACAAATATAATATTACACAAGGTGAGGGAAGAACGAAAACGGATTTGTATGTCTCCTCTTCTTCCTTTCAAACTTATGCATAAACTAAATGCGCAATGGTGCATAAACAGAAAGTTGAATATTTTATATATATATAAGTCACTAACCGGTTAAGCAGTTAAAGAAAAACAGCAATGAAGACAAACTTGATCCACTATCCGACCCGAACACAGCAAAAATCGAGTATAGAGGAACCTTAAAGTTTATCGGAATCCTTCTTGCAAGTAGAGAATACTATTTTAAAAGTGTTCAAGAGTGAACAAAAGTCAAGATGTGTAGTGTGTGAAGATTCATCCGTTAGTAGACCGTGTGTGTCTAGAAGTACTTCTGAAAGTTAGAATCTCTGTCCTCAAAATAATGAGAGGATGTCTCTTTATATAGTGAAGGGGAGGGCGCATATTAAAGGAAATGATATTATAAGGAAACAATTAAAATATTTTCTTTATTCAAAAGAGGAGCTAAATTAGTCCAAAAGTCACAAATTGATATTTTGATTACTAAAATAAAGGAAAAAATCAGCACAATAGTAAGGCCTGACTTGGTCAACAAATTACCGAAAATAGATCACTAAAAGTTGAACAAATAAGGAAAAGGAAATAAATTAATTAAATATTAATTTTCCTTATTGGAAAGGAACTACACGGTCAAATTGTTAATTTGTTATTATTATTTCTTTTTTCTTTTATTTTTTACCAAAATAATAAAAAAAAAAGCGCTAAACTAAATCCCCTAACTAAGGTAAGGTGATACAACCATATAAGGTAAAAAAACATCCAACGGTCAAATGATATATTAACTTAAGGAGAACCAAAAAAATGTGCACCGACCGAAAAATCACTTAATGGATTACTATAAATATGATGAGTAAGACTCGGTTAAGACAACTATTAAGGGAAGGGGAGATAATTTTCAGCGTTATAAATTAATACATATAAAATCAACACTAAAAATTATAAGGAAAAGAAATAACGTGCTTTAACTCATAATTTCAGACTTACCGACAGAGGGATACATCCATTTACGCTAAGCTAATTACGCAAATCAATAACGGTTAGTAGAATATGGAAGTCTAGATCACAGTAAAGGGGTGCTTTGGCTAAGCAATTAGCTAAATTAACGGATTTGAGAGATCCTAACATGAACAATTAACATATCAATAATTACACATAGATTGGGGCGTCATTTACGATAAAATCAATCCAAGATAATTCCAGCTAACAGTAATAACAAATTATCAAGGAAAAAGATAATTATTTTAGGAAGAACCAAAATTCTCAATCAATTAAGACCTAAATTGTGATTTTACCATTCAGAAATCGATCCAAGTAATTCATAAACTAAGAAAAAATTATTTATATAAATGCAGAGAATGTCCAAACCATCAATTAGAGCAAACTCTTTGCAGCAAGTATAATAAAACTTCCCAATTTAAAGCCTAGGGACAATGAATACGAAATTTGAATGACATATCGGAAGATTGCAGTGGTAGTAGATCACAAAACAAATAAACTTTTTCTAAGAATTATGATAAAACATATAATAATCATATACCAAAACAGGCAGTAGACACAGAGGATATATGAAATTCAACTCCAAAATCTCATCTTAAATGCAAACCACTGTAGAACTGAAAATACGGCTTTAGAGTTAATCGGAAACTTACTTGGATGGATCTGTTGAAGATCCATCTCTTAACAAAGCTCCATATTTAAAGAACTCTATCGACCTACGTTGCATGACCGGAATTTTAAGCTGGGGCAACCTTCGCATGGAATTTCGTTGGTGATTGGCCGCTTTGCCCAAAAACAGGGCAGGCGAGCGAGCTGCTGCTGTGTTCTCGCCGGTGGCTGGCTGCTGGCGGTTCACGCGAGAGGAGAGAAAGAGCAGTGGGAGGCGACTGGGCATCGCCGGCTGGAGCTGCTGCTCGCTGGTGGCCTCGCCTGGCTGTCTCCGTCGGCTGGAGTTGTTGCCTCGGAGCTTGTTGCTGTTTTCCTTGCTAGCTGCTGCTGGTCCTGCTGGTCCTGCTCGCTGCTTCTGCCGGATGGAGCTGCTGCTGTCACCGGAAAAAGAAGAGAGGAGAAGAGACGAAGAGCAGCAGCCTCGTTGCTACTGCTGCTGCTGGAGAGAGGAGGGAAAGGAGAAGAGGCGAGGGCGAGAGAGGGACGGCTGCCACCAGCAGGTGGTGATGAGTTTTCACCGGAAAAAATGGAGATGAGTGTTGAAGGGAGGCGGCTGATCTGTTGAGAGAGGGAGAAAGAATGAAATAGATTTAGGGTTTTGGTCTGTTAGATAGAAAATAGGAAGGTTATGCTTGGATGAATATGGACCGTTGATTTAAGGGGCTTGGACGGCTAAGATCTGATCTTATGGATTAAATGAGGAATGAATGGTGGAGATTAAGGGATGGGATTTTTACAACCTATGGGCTATAACTTAAATAAGATTTGAATTGATTAGAATTGAAAAGGCTAAATTGGGAATAAGAGTTGAATAGAATAGGCTATGAATTAAAGAGATTGAGATTAAAATAGGCTAAGCCTTAAATGATTTAAGGGAAGATCAAGGAAATGCTATTCGATTAATAAAATACTATATATTAAAATATTTTCATATAAATTAAACACATCTACATTTTAAAACATTTAAGTAAAGTAATTATTTCGAGTTTAACTAAGGATAAATATAATAATCTAAATTGATAATAATAAATATAATAATTTGTAAATTATGAATACTAAAATATATCATTTTTTAGACAAAATCAACTGGAATTTTAGAACTCAAAATATATTTTAAAATGCGTATTTAATCGAATAGCAATCCCAAAAGGACTAAAGGTCGGTCAAAATTGGGTGTCAACATCGACATCGACGGGCAAGGATTGCGACGTGTTGGGTTGCTGCCCGATAGCCAACTCAAATGAACTTCTTTCTGTCGCCTCACTCCGCTGCAAATTATAAGAGAACAAGGCAGTGTCCAGCAATTTTGCCCAGTCCTTCTGATTGACACTAACATAGTGCCGCAAATAGCACTCCAAGAGTGCGTTGATCCGCTCCGTCTGTCCATCCGTTTGGGGTTGAAAGCTGGTCGAAAAATGCAACTCTAACCCAAGTAAGCTGAATAACTCCATCCAAAATGCACCAGTGAATCGAGGATCTCGATCACTAATAATGTGCTTGGGTATACCCCAATGCTTCACGACATCTCGCAAGAATATACGGGCTGTCTCCTTGGCTTTGCAGCTGGCTGTCGTAGCAGTGAAGGTTGCATATTTTGAGAAACGATCAACAACAACCATGATAGTCCCGAACCCCTCCGAATTCGGCAAGCAAGTGATGAAATCCATGGTGACGTTGTCCCATGGTTTCTCAGCAATAGGCAGTGGCTCAAGTAGTCCACCCGACGCCTTCGTTTCAACTTTGTCTTGTTGACAAACCAGGAAAGTACGCACATAAGCCTCAATGTCATCTCGTATTCGAGGGCAATAATAAGAAAACTCCAGCAACGCTAACGTTCTCTTCTGCCCCGGGTGACCAGCCCACATTGTATCATGACTCTCCTTGATCAAAGTACGCCGAAGACTAGCCCACTTCGGCACGTACACACGTCTGCCCGTGGTGTACAACAAGTCATTCTCTTCCCAAAACTTCTTCGTCTTACCTTATTGGGCCAAAATGAGAAGTTGTTTTGCCACGGGACCATGCTGCATACCTTCCTTAATATCATCAATAACGCTGCTTCAAGTGGAACTAATAATCGCAGCAAGGGCAGCCTTGCGACTAAGCGTGTCGTCTACAAATTTAGTCTTCCCCGACTTGTACTCAAACGTGAAATCAAATTTAGCCAAGAAGTCTTGCCAACAGGACTGCTTGGCAGTCAATTTCTTTTGGGACTAAAAATAAATTATCGCGACGTTGTCCGTCTGAACAACAACGTGAGCACCCAATACATAATGACGCCAAGTCCGTAAGCAATAGACCACGACCGTCATATCCCTTTCATGGGTAGAATAACGTTGCTTTGCGTCATTCAATTTTCTGCTCTCAAACGCTATTGGGTGGCCCTCTTGCATCAGGACGCCATCAATAGCAAAATCAGACGCGTCGATATGAATTTCGAACGCCTTAGTGAAATCTGGCAGCGCCAAGACCGGCTCATCGATAATGGCTGTTTTCACCATTTCAAAGGCAGTTTGACATAAGTCAGTCACTCCCACTCAAGACTCTTTTTTGCAAGCCGGTGAGTGGAGTAGCAATAGCAAATAGCCAAATATGAAGCGTCGATAGTAATTGCCGAGGCCAAGGAAAGACCGCAATTCTGGTACCTTTGTTGGGGCCTCTCAATCCTAAATTGCCTCCACTTTATCACTGTTCATCCTTATTTCGTCATGGCTAATTGTGTGACCAAGGAACTGGACAGTGGGCTGGGCGAAGCTGCATTTTACCCGTTTCACGCACAAATCGTTATCATGCAATACCTTGAACACTTTGCACAAAGTGCTCAACATGCTCCTCTATGTTGTTGCTATAAACGACTATATCATCCAAATAAATAACTACAAACTAATCCAAAAAAGGATGGAACAACTTGTTCATTAATGTACAAAATGTAGCTGGAGCGTTCGTCAAGCCGAAAGGCATGACCAGCCACTCAAAAGCACCATAACGAGTGACACAAGTTGTCTTTGGTTCGTCACCCTTGTCCTGTCCCAAACGATCAAATAAATCTGCAATCAAAGAAATAGGGTATTTATTTTTCACCGTGACCTTGTTGAGGGCCCGATAATCAATACAAAAACGCAGTGTCCCCTCATTCTTCTTTTGGAACAAAATAGGCGCACTAAAAGGCACCTTAGAAGGCCTAATATGTCCCGCGTCCAACAACTCCTTGAGTTGCTTCCTCAGTTCCTTCAACTCAGTGGGTGCCATACGATAAGGCGTCATGGCAGGTGGCTTTACCCCGGGAACTAGTTCAATTTGGTGATCAACTTCCCTTCGTGGTGGCAACCGTTGGGGAAGCTCTTCCGACATCACGTCCCTATTATAAAAAAGGACTTGCTCAAGACAATGAGGCAAGACTGCTGCCTCAATCGAGTCTCTGACGCCTCCAACAAGGGCAGCAAGGAAGGTTGGTTCCCCTCTCCTGAAGCCCTTAATAAGCTGCATGACGGATAAGTGCACTCAATTTTCTGGTACCCGAATAAGACGCACCACGCAAGACCCTCTGGAATCGCTGATGTGCAACTGATTGAGGCGTGGCGAAATAAACGCGTTAACCTCATACCAAAAATTCAGCCCCAAAACAATGTCAAACACGTCCATGGGCACAATGGTGAAATCTGTCAACCACTTCCACCCTCCTAAATCGATGGGGACTTTAGGAGCGAAACCATGGACAGTAGTGGGGAGGGAGTCGACAGTTTTCGATATTGTATCACTGGCAACATAATTTAAACAAAGGTCTGTAGCCCTTTCCTTCGTTACAAAATTGTGAGTTGCATCGGTGTTCACCATAATTCTAACGTCTTTGTCATTTAACTTGACATTGACAAACAGTGATTCGCACGGCCTTACACTAGCCGGCTGGGAAGCCAACGCAGCAAGCGTTATGTGATTAAATAACACCGTGTGATTAAACATACCAACATCAACGTTCTTATTCCTGTCCGTCCTACCAGTCTGCCTAGTTTGCTCCCCGAATGATCCTTCGGTTTGCGCGGCAGTTTGCTCTTGCTGCTTTTGGGCAGCAACCATTGCACTCAATTTGCTCAACGACGGACAATAACGGGCAGCGTGAATAGTCTCACCACAAATATAACAACCCTCACGATGTGAAGCGTCTTTCTTACGATCTCCATTGTTTTTACGGAAATTAGAAGGTTGGTTACGATTGTTACCTCTCGTATCGCTGCCTCTGATGGGAACTGGCTTGTTCTTGTTCCGACTACTATCTCCCTTGGGAAGAACATTTTTGCTTCGATTGTCCCTCCCCTTCGCTGCATCTACCCGAAAATCAGTGAGCGATTCTGCCATTACGATTGCTTCATCAAGGTCACGAACTTGTCGCCTTTGAAGTTCTTGTTTGGCCTAGTTTTGGAGACCATCCAAGAAGTAAAATAGCAAATCCTCACTGGTTAGACTCGGAATTTTGAAAGTGAGTCTCGTGAATTCTTTCATATAGTCACGAATGAAGGACGTTTGCTTCAAGTCCCTCAACTTCCAACGAGCCTCATGCACTACGTTTTGAACTGCTCCCAATCATCAATGGTGCAAACCCCTCTCTCCATGTCCGCCTTTTTCCTCCGCCACCACAACATAGCGGTGTCGCTCAAATACATAGTTGTTGTCCGAATCTTGGCAGCTTCACTAGTCATGCAAACATGCTCAAAATAAGCATCCATTTGCCACAAAAAGTTCTCAACATCTTGGGCATTTCTTTCACCACGAAACTCCTTTGGCTTAGGAGCTTCGATACGAGTCTCACGAACATTAACGGGATCAACAACTCCCGCAGCGGCAGTCTCATCAACCTACCTTTTTAAGGTCTCGAACTCTCGTTGAATAGAGGAGAAAGCTTCGGTGAGCTTGAGTTCGATGTTGGTCAGTCCTTCCTTGTTAACCTCCTCAAGGTTACTTTTCACCTCATCGAGGCCTTCAAGAGCAACCGTTTCAAGAGAAGTAAAATTATTTTCGAAAACCACAAGTCGCCTATTCAAGGCCGAAAACCAGCCTCAACCCTGAGGATCTTCTCGTCGAGTTGGCTGGTATCGAAAACTTCCCCTTCTTCCCCAAGGCTCCTGACACAAACAGGAGGGTTGGAGGAAGATTCTCTTACCCTGCTTTTGTCACGTTTCCTGGCAGTGTCTCTCCGAACTTCCTGCTCTTCTTTTTCGTTGCGTTGAGAGTTCGACGTCATGCTCTAACCGTTGCTCTGATACCACTTATCACGGGCCTATTTTCTAAGGTTTCGTGGGACAGCAAATGAAGGCTTGCACAGCTCCTCGGATGCTCAGTCCTAACACAAACAAGCACTCAAACGTGCAGCAGCAATCTGTCTAAAACAATCCACTAAAACAGCCAACAAGAAAGCAATTGAAGGAAGCAAACTTTTGGGAGGCAAGTGCCAATTTTCTTGATATTTTTATAAGTGTTCTACATAGAAGTGAACCACTACAATATATGTCTAAAAGCTGAAAAACAAAGCTAAAAATGTTGGGGGACAAGTTCCCCAAAATAAAGGACTACAAAAGTGTCTTTACAAAATCAAAGATATGGTGGGACAAGGTGGAGTGTTCCATAAATTAAGGCAAGCCTTGCCCCTTCGGCAGGGCCCCTTTTTGGCTGAAAGTCATGGCTGCTACATGCTTCTCAAAGGTCTCCAAGTCATCTCCGAAAGTTGAAAAATTATCGATGTGTTGTTTGAGACCCGCTGAAGCGCAACTCGAATCTACCTCGCCCCCGGAGTTGCTGGAATTTAATGTAGCTCCTTACGGGGCGGTACACCTAGCTACATTGTGACCGACCAAGGGAATTGGTACCGCCATCAAGAGAGCAACAAAGCTTAATTAGATCAATAATAACACACTTTGTTAATGGGCTTCCAAGTCACATATTTTGGAAAACTTACATAAATATACTATAAATAAAAAATATTTACCATTTATAGTAATAATATTTTTTTTCACTTGATCACTTTTAATATATTTATAATACAATTTTAATACATATTACAAAGAAAAATTTATTATTCACATATAATACAAGTTTTATTGCTGGATAATACATTTATCACACATTTTAATACACTTATAATACAATGTGTCAACTTCTTACCAAATAAGCATAATAAATTTTTAAAAACAATTATAATACATATATATTGCATACTTAATTCACTTTTAATACATATTGCAGATTTAACATAGTATTGTTATAAATGGTAATAAATAAAAGTATCGCTAAAATCAGTAATTATTTATTAAAAGACACTCATCCAAATAATTTTTCCTTTCATATATATATATATTTGATTTNTACCATTTATAGTAATAATATTTTTTTTCACTTGATCACTTTTAATATATTTATAATACAATTTTAATACATATTACAAAGAAAAATTTATTATTCACATATAATACAAGTTTTATTGCTGGATAATACATTTATCACACATTTTAATACACTTATAATACAATGTGTCAACTTCTTACCAAATAAGCATAATAAATTTTTAAAAACAATTATAATACATATATATTGCATACTTAATTCACTTTTAATACATATTGCAGATTTAACATAGTATTGTTATAAATGGTAATAAATAAAAGTATCGCTAAAATCAGTAATTATTTATTAAAAGACACTCATCCAAATAATTTTTCCTTTCATATATATATATATTTGATTTTTTAAAAAACAAATATAAGATTCGCTCAAAAGTTACTGAATTCTGAAAACCCCATCCCAATTCCCATCCAGTACTCTAAATCCTCCCCTGATGCAGTTGATTGCTTTTGTTTTTTTTTTTTTTTGCGTGCACATAAACAAATCCCTACATTAATTACTGAATGAATATAAGTTAGATTTTTGAGGTGATGCCTCTTTTAGGCTCGTCTTTTACATCCCATGATCCCAATCCCTGGCACCCTTCTTGGTAAGATACGTATGAAGGCCCAGTTAAATGGGCCACAAACCCAATTCCTGCCTGTAATGTGTCTCAACCTGAAATTGGCACGTCTCTTTCTTCCGACAAATGGAATTTTACAAAACAAAATGTAACAATCTTTTGTACCATTACTATGATTGACTGTCCACGTACAAATGTATGCACAAGATAATATCTCAAATGATTATTTAATTATGAATTTTTCTTTTAAAAAATTACTCAATTTAAATTTTACATGGCTTACTTTTTCTCATTTTATTTTTAATGAGATGATTTATAATTATATGAATATATTTTTTAATATATACTTGAAAAAGATTAGGGGCCAAACAAGAGCAAATCCAGAAAGGACATTGATTTGTCCTTTCAAAAATTGCCAAATTTCAAATCATAATCTTTTTTAGAATAATTGGAAACATATCTTCCACTTAATTAGGCGCAGATCGTTCTTCCATCATTTACAATCAATTTCCGGGCCACTTTAACTTGGCCATGCCATGGTTGCAGATAAAACAGCTACTTCTTTCAAATATTTACAGAGATAGTTAATTTAAGAGGTGGACAAAAAATTATAATAATATAATTCTAATCGAAAACTTGTAAAGTGAGTTAGTTTAATTTCACATTGATTGGAGAATCAATATTCTCAGTATGAGATAGCTTTTGAGGTTGAGTTATCCAAATACTCCCAAATCAATACATGATATCAGAATCAGATACATTCTTGTTTGAGATCCTGGTCTACGCTCCAATTTTATCTAGATGTGAGCAATCCTTCCCTTGTAAACTAACTTTTAGGATTGAGTTAGGTCAAGTATAGTATAAAAAGGCAGGTTCAATATGCACTTGGAGTTTTTTTTTTTATTATTTATTATTATTATTATTGTTGTTGTTGTTATTATCATTATTAACTCGCAAAAAAGAAATTTATCTTAAGACTCATAATTTAGAAATCCGCATAGTATTATTATTGCATCGGGATTAGCCCAATTTTTTTCTTAATTATATCTCTACTGACTTCCAAAGTGTTTTGGATACAATATCTTTGATTAATTTGTTCTTTTGCAAAGACTGTACCAAATATATTCTCCCTTGTTTGCTATCCTGGACACAATTCAGACAATGAATTAAGTACTATTAAATTTGATACCCCTTCCGTAGATTTTTGCTTCAATTTTTTGAAAACTATATTTAGGAATGAAGTAATAAATCAAATTGGGTAAATAAAAATGAACATCTACTTTTTAATTTTAATATAATGAATAAGTAAAATTGAACGGAGCACTAATAAACCAAAAAGAAATAGAGGGGCAAAACTTACCTGCATCGAATGTTTACACCAAGCCAATACATGCATGTCATGTGTTTAAATTTATAGTTCATTTTACTTCATTAAATCACGTAATAATAAAAATTGCATTGACTTTGTGTAAACACCCGATGCAAGTACATTTTTTCCCAAACGATTGATTAATTATAAACGAGCATAGGGCATGGGAAGCATAGGCCAAATCTTAGATCTACAAATGTGCGTGTTACATGAGTTGTATTTGGCCCTATATCGCTGGCTAGCTACTATCTAGCTTACTTAGATCCAACGCCGAAAAACTTAAATGGTAAAAGTTTGTCATTANTTTTATGTAAACACCCGATGCAAGTACATTTTTTTCCCAAACGATTGATTAATCATAAACGAGCATAGGGAATGGGAAGCATAGGCCAAATCTTAGATCTACAAATGTGCGTGTTACATGAGTTGTATTTGGCCCTATATCGCTGGCTAGCTACTATCTAGCTTACTTAGATCCAACGCCGAAAAACTTAAATGGTAAAAGTTTGTCATTATTATTACTCTCCGTTTCAAATTGAATAACCTATTTTAATTTGATATTGAGTTTAAGAAAGTAAAAAAATAAAATTGAATTTTGTGGTCTAAAATTAAAGATCTGTCAAATATAGGGGTGTTCAAAATCGAACTGTAATCGACAAGTCAACCGCAAAGTGGCTTATTCGTATTGAGTTATCAAATAAATGGTTGGTGAACGGATTAGAATTCTATAATTAACGACTTATTTGGGATGGGAGCGGATTATTCAATTTTCCTATCGGATAAAATGTTACCCGTTAAGAGTTACCATATTTACACTTTTAAATTGAATATATTAGCCTCATTAAATATTTTTTTCATAATATGTAATTACATATTGTTAATCCTATAGTCGTGAAGTTGAAAACTTGAAAATCTATTTACTTTTTTGTTGTATTAATTATTATATTACTATTAATCAATATATATTTTGTAATATAGAAGAATTTTATAATTTAATTGTATTAATGGTGAAAAGAAGTTTTTTTAAAGATGAGTTCATGGAGAAAAAGTGATTAAGGTTAGCCGGTACACCGTTCGATAACCGTCCGATATATATTAGTTGACAAGTGGAGTAGTAAATTTAAGAATCGATATCTGATAGGTCAAATCGCCGTCCAATCTGCTCAATAAGCCGCCCTAATTAAATGTATCAAAATACTTTTTAATTGTGTGGTCTTAAAAATGACATGTGAAAAATCGAAATAAAAAAGTTACTAAAAAGGGACAAGTCATTTTTTTAAATAGACTAAAATAAAAAATAAATCAAACAAATTCAAACAAAAAACAGAATTGAACTGGCGATCATATGTAGGTTGTGCATATAGTTGGGAAAAACTACTCTTTTGACGAATGTAGACTCAAATCAATCAAATGTTTGTTTATATATTGCTCAATTTTCTATATATATAAATCACAAAATATTTGACTATTATCTAACAAATATATTTATACATGCTTACATAATGTGAGACTGTGATGTAATATTTTTGATAAAATTTTCAAATTGCTAAACAATAATATCTAGACTGTTTTTTTAAAAAAAATTAAAAAGTCCTTACAAGAAAAATAAAAAGATTGATAATTTATCAAACAACTATTCCAAATGAGACAATCGACAAAAAAATATGGTTCGTTCATATATTATTTTTCATGTTTTTTTTAAGATAGAGTTTTGTCATGTACAATTATTCAACTTAAATTAATATTCAAGGGTATATTATATGTATAACAAGGACGAAAGTTTAGTCGTGTGCTTTGTATTTGGAATAGTAAGTGTAGGTCCATAAGCCTCACGACCCACCCAGCAAGAGGTTATACCATCAAAATATGGTCTGATTATACAAAACAAAAATTAAATAGAGTTATAAAAAGAATATTTGATGTAGATAATATTTTACCAATAGTTTTTAGTTTAATGATTAAATTTGTCCAATGACGTCGATAGTTTGTGAGGACCAAATATTATTATTTTTCAAAGGCGTCCGTGGGACTAATGATATTCCACCGAACTACTTTTGTCATTTCTGTTTAATCTATGATATTAATTAATTCTGGAAGCTGGAAAATACAAAGAAAATTGGTCTAATTTTTCAATCATTTCCTCAATTTCAGGTAGATAAAGACTTAAAAAGAAAAAAGATGGTCCCTTTTATAAGATATTCCGTGACCATATATCAAGATTTTTTTTCTTTAACCCTAAGAAAATAGAATCAATTTTAAGAGGAAAAAAATAATAAAAATTTATCATTCATTGAACTAACAAGTTTTTGATATAGTCAACATTTTATTGAAGACCCTTTTGGTCGGTACATGACTGTCTAGCCGTCCTTATGGCTACACTGATTTTTCTGATTTGGTTGACTACTTGAAATTAAAATTTATCCACATTTGATGTTCATATTAATTTAATAATTTATCTCAAGTTTTGTGAATTAGTTGCTTGGAAGTAAAAATAAAATTAAAAATATGGGAATTGCCAGCTCTTTTTAGAGAACGAGACATTATAAAATAAAGTTAATTATTTAAAAGTTTATAGGAGTATAAATCAAGGTGCAGATTTGACTTCCTAGGTACATTTTGACGCATGTGTAAGTTGAAACTACAAGATATGGCATGTGATCTCTAATTAAAATAAAATGATACACAAAAAAAAACTATATTTGTCTTATGGAAATATTGATAAAAGCTGAGAAAGTTAATAAAAACGAAAGAAAAAATATTTATTTATTAAATTTTAGATTTTTTAAAAGAAAAAATAGTAGTTTATCTCTTTTTCTACTAGATAAAAGAATCTAAAAATCAATATCCAATCGAACTGTCTTTAAACAATGTAACGTTGGTCATATCATTGTCCACACAATGGTAAAATCCAATCCTTACTAAAATCTGCCCAACAAATTTTTAAAAAAATAGAAAAGAGAAAACAAAGAAGAAAGTGCCATGCAAATGTGTCCAAGTAATTACTCTCAAGTAGGTGTCCATACCGATAAAAAACTATAAATAGATGGATAATTTTATATTATCACTCTTTGAATATAAAAAATACAATATCTTGAAAAATGTAATACAGTAACTAATAAGGAAATGACTATAATTAATGATAAGGGTAAATTATTATCCATTAATTTCATAAAATGAACAAGTATTGTTAAACAATAAAAATTAGTATAGAGAACAATTATTATTGGACAGAGGAAGTAAAATTCTTCTCGCAACTTATATTGGAAAAATGAGTACGGAAATAACAAAAACTGTTTTTCAAAAACTATTAACGAATATAATGATGGGTTTCGCGAATCGTCATATAAATTCCTTTAAAAGAGTTGTTATTTTTCTTTCTTCTCCAAAAATCACTTTTCTCATTCAAAAGTTTGTTTTGTTCGAAATAAATTCATAAATTCTTCGAAAATTAAAAACATAACAGGGAAACAGAACAAGCCGCCATATCAGAAAATATTGATTATCGCGGAATTAGTCCCTATTTCCATCGTAGACTTAAGGGGACCACTTATCTGATGCCACATAATACGTTACCATTGAAGGTGACACGTGACAGGCTGTGTAATGAACTTCCCTTCAATATTTGCTCCATGTGATTAACTTGTGGGCAATAATTCTCATTTTATACACAAGATAATTTTAGTACTTTCGTATTTGTTATCTAAATAAATATACCTTCAATGTAAAATATTTCACACAGTCATTATTTAAGTTATATTTTATGTACATAATATATGAACTTAAGATATATTAGTGTAGCTTAATGTATATAATAAGAATTCTTACCATATTATCGTCCGTCAAAGGATATATACAAATTAAGTCTCTTCAAATGTGAGATCACTAATGTTAAAAATAAAATAGACATAATATAATTTAATTGTGTAATAATTCTTTATAATATTATTAAATCGTAGAAATTAACTGATTGTATAAATATCTTTGGCACTATCCGTCTATTGTGTGTATATGTGTGTGTGCATGAAATCGATGGCGTTGAAAAACCGTTAATGGCGCCATGTATGACAAAGTCACAGCGAAGCATAAGGTGGAAAATATTTTTAAAAAATCCCCAAAAATAAGAAGAAGGGATACATAAGAGAGAGAGAGAGAGAGAGAGAGAAGAAAAGGGCGTAAATAAGAAAGGGGAATTGGGCGGTTGAAGGGGGAAAGTTTTGGCAGATGATAAGTCATCTTCATGCTTCTACGTTCCAACCTCTGTAACCCCCCCTTTTATTTATTTTTCTTCCATTTTCAATCTCAAGCATTCTATCTTAATCCTCATTATCAAAATTTCTCAAATTCTTCTGTACCTACTTCCTTTCCTTGTTCTGTAACCACCATCATCATCGACCAATAAATTTTATATAACTCATAAACACGTTAATTCCATATATAACAGTGACATTCTTATTCTTCATCTGTCAAGTTTTTCTCTGCATTTTCCTCACAAAGATTAAGGGAATTCGAGGTACACGATTTTTTTTAGTTCTTTATTCTTCTGTTTCATTGCGGTTGTAGACATCGAAATTTTATGTTTGTTTACCTTTTATGATCAAATATAATTAATTTATGAAGAGTATATTGAAGGAATGCGGATATGATCTCGAAATGCGTTTGAACATTCTTACGTTTGAAACAGGGGAAAGGAGTAATTAACAAGTAAAGGCAGAGTTATAAATTGAATTCCCTATTTGAATATTGCACTTTGAAATATTATTTAATGCTTCGTGTGCGGTTTAATCTTTTAGAGTCAAAGGTTGCTTTGTGATTTATTGCTTGTAAAGTTAATTATTTATGATTATGTAGGATTTCTGTTACTTTGAAGGAAAATATATTATTTATTTTCCCTTTTGTCTGTAGAAGAAACAGAGATTCAATGCCTGAATTTGCCATGGATGGATCAATTGTTGATGGAAATCACAAAGAACCTAATGGCCATTTTATACCTCACAGAGAAATTTTCGATCAAGGGTCTCCGAGGAGTCCGTTGAGTACACATAGTCGCGAAACTGGGTCGATTGATCTGGATATAAATGGAGGTGTTGATACTTCAATTGAGCAACTATACAATAATGTGTATGAAATGCAGAGCTCCGACTATTCACCTTCGAGAAGGAGCTTTCTATCGTATGGTGAGGAATCGAGAATTGACTCTGAGTTAAGGTACCTTGCAGGGGTAGGTTTTGGTGAATTGGATAGTAAGAAGGGGCTTTCTGAGCATGACAAAGTACACAATGATGAGAAGTTGGGAAAAATTAAAACATATCCTGCAAGTCCCAACTCTGTTTGGTCGGCAAAGGGAAAGAAGTTTTCTCCTTTGCAAACTGATTCTCCAATATCTAACAAGCCACCAAGATCAAGGAGTAAGTCTTTTAATGAAAAGCCTTCTCCCAAAAGATTTGGGAATTTGAAAAAGCTCAATGCAACTATGTCCATGAAGAATGAGAAGAATTCGAATGCAAATGAGGATTCATCTAAGGCGGGGTATTTAGGACCCTATTTACTTAAACAAGCCAGGGATATGATTTCGACGGCCGGAGAAAATGTTCAAAAGGCTCTTGAACTAGCCCTTCGAGCCATGAAATCGTTTGAGAGTTCTTCAAAGGGAAAGAGCAGTTTAGAGTTTGTTATGAGTTTGCACGTTGTAGCAGCGTTAAATTGTCGATTAGGGAAGTACAACGAGGCAATTCCGCTGTTGGAGCGATCAATTGAAATTCCTGACTTGGATGTGGGACAAAATCATGCACTCGCAAAATTTGCAGGGTGCATGCAGTTAGGTGATACATATGCAATGCTCGGGCAGTTAGAGAATTCGATACTGTGCTACACTGCTGGCCTGGAAATTCAAAGGCAAGTTCTTGGAGAGAAAGACACGAGATTTGGCGAGACTTGTAGGTATGTGGCTGAAGCACATGTTCAAGCTATGCAATTTGATGAGGCTGAGAAGCTTTGTCAACTGGCACTTGACATTCATAGGGAGAATAATTCATCAGCCTCTCCTGAAGAAGCTGCTGACAGGAGACTCTTGGGGCTTATCTACGATTCGAAGGGAGACTACGAGGCTGCTCTTGAGCATTATGTTTTAGCAGGCATGGCCATGGCAGCTAGTGGCCAGGAAGCTGAAGTAGCGTCCATTGACTGCAACATTGGCGATGCATATTTATCTATGGCACGGTATGATGAAGCTATATGTGCTTACCAAAAAGCTCTTACTATGTTCAAGTCTACCAAAGGAGAGAACCATCCCTCAGTTGCATCGGTCTATGTACGTTTGGCTGATTTGTACAATAAGATTGGAAAATTCAGGGAATCCAAATCTTACTGTGAAAATGCACTTCGGATTTATACTAAGGCCGTCCCTGGAAGCCATCCGGAAGAGATTGCAAGTGGTCTTGTCGATGTATCTGTGATCTATGAGTCAATGAACGAACCTGATCAGGCGCTCAAGTTGCTTCAGAAGGCCATAAAAGTGTATGGAAATGCACCAGGACAACAGAGCACTATTGCAGGAATTGAAGCCCAGATTGGGGTCCTGTACTATATTCTGGGGGAGTATATGGACTCGTACGATTCCCTGAAAACTGCAGTATCGAAATTCAGGGAAATTGGAGAGAAGAAGTCTGCAATTTTTGGTATTACTTTAAACCAAATGGGACTTGCCTGTGTGCAACTTTATGCAATTAACGAAGCTGCAGACTTATTTGAAGAAGCAAGGATAATTTTAGAGACTGAATGTGGACCGTATCACGCAGATACATTAGGAATATACAGCAATCTTGCTGGAACTTATGATGCAATGGGCAGGTAATTGCTGTCTTTGATTGTCATATTACTATTATATATTACGTTTGCTTTTTCTTCGTTATAACAATATAATCGTCATTAATTGTGTTTGCAGGACGGATGATGCAATTGAAATCTTAGAATTCGTCGTTGGAATGAGGGAGGAGAAACTTGGGACAGCAAATCCTGATGTGGATGATGAGAAGAGGAGATTAACTGAGTTATTAAGAGAATCAGGGAGAGTGAGGAGCAGGAAATCAAGATCCCTGGAAACACTTCTTGGTAACATGTCTCATATTTTCCTCAAGGATCAAGAGATTGATATACTAGAAAGATAAACGAATAAGGTCTTCGTTGTCATGTTGGGGCATTATTTTTTTGTACATTTGGATAAGACAAACTAGGAAAATAAAATTGTCTTACTTGGGCAATGAGGAATTGAGATCCTCCTGCTTGTGGTATACGGTTTGTACTAGAAATGAATGTGTAAAGTTTTCATTTTCATTGTCAGAGTCGATTAAGTCTCACTATCAATTTGTTCTTTGTATATCTTGAATGTTAATATAATGGTACACTAAAATTCTCAAGTTCTTTGTCAGTCATTTCTTTATCAATTTGTTCTTTCTGTATCAATGTGTTCAGCTCCCTGACGACCCCAACTAATCTGTATTCAGGGCTTAGGACCTCTGATTAAGGGTGGAGGAATACTATCCATTCCACTAATACCTTGGGTGGTTCTTGGTGTAACTTGAATGCTAATAGAATAATGGTAGACTTGAGTTTTCAATTTTCATTGTCAAAATAGATAAAGTTTCTTAATCAATTTGCTCTTGTCATGTCTTGAATGTAAATATAATAGTGTTGGACTAAAATTTTCAAATTTCATTGTCAGAGTAGTTAATGTTTCTTTATCAATTTGGTCTTTCTGTATCTTGAATGTAAATAGAATATGCTGGACTTTTGCTATCCTTTTGTTGTCACATCTAGCTGTTTAAGTTTTAAGGAACTTGCAAGGCAAATCAGTTCATGCTTACAGTTTAACCAAATAATTTTCTAGTTCGTCATTTTCATCTGATTTAGGATTGGGAATTTCACCAGATTGATGTAGTTCTGTCATCCCTACTTATGTGGACACCCATCTTACCCAACATTATACAATTTGAGGATATCTAATACTTTAGAAATATTTAGGCAGCAGTGTTAAGACTCCCAACTATATTGCTTGCACCCTAGTTTTAAGTGTAGTTTTTGTATATACACAACCATTCAACAATTGATGAACTAATAATATGGGCTTGTTCGCCAAGAAATGCATATCAACACATACTCTTATCCACTTGAGGAACTACGATTCTTCAGGCTTTGGTTCCAGAAGTACAGGGATCTTCTCTTTCTGATCCCCACGCAGCACTTCCACAATTACCTGTTCATAACATCAGCCGTAAGCTTAGCTTACTACAATTCCCACAAATGTAGTTCCACGTTTCACTACCTTCCCACACTGAATACTTTCCAATTATCTCACAAATACTGGAAGGAGAAAAGCTAATGGAAATATGGAAATGTTAATGAAAAAGTAGGTGCACGTAAACAAACTTCTGGAAAACAAAATATTTAGCAGGATTCATAGGAAATTATAGAGAAAACCTTACTACTGTCAATATCAAGGTCAAATACTAACTATTCATATTCTTAAAGATCACTTAAATAAAGTTGCAGAAATAAAAAGGAAGATCAACTAATAAAGTTCTATGCAAGCAAAGGTGCAATTCCAAATATAATGTTTATCTAAAAGCGTTGTGAGTTGGCGTATGCTTGAGAAATGCTCTGTACTCCATATGAATTCTAAGCCAACAATAAAGATGCAAAATTTCGTAATAGATGTATGAATTACCTTATCTCCAACTTTGCATTGATCAAGAATTCTGTACAAGTCGGTGCCATTAGAGACCTTCTTTCCATTTATAGATGTGATTATATCACCTAAAATAAGTCTTCCGTAGGAATCACGTTTAGTAGGTAGAAGACCCTGCATGTACAAGATTTAACATCTCATATTCGGCTTCTCATCATGTTAGTCACAAATTTAAACTGGCTTGTATAAACAATTACATGAAAGAAAATAGGTTGAGTGAAATAACTGGTGGAAACTGCTGATGATTGTAGTGTATAAAAGGAAGGAGAAACTGCTAAGGAATGTCAAGGGAAAAGCTACAGGAAATAACATACTGCTTTGCCTGCAGGACCATTTGGAGGAGCATCTAGGACAAGTACTCCAGTGACTCCCAGTTGCTCAACGGACTGATCAGGTGCAAACTTTATGCCCAAAATTGGCCTTGTGACTTTCCCAAACTGCACCAATTGATCAACAATGCCACTGACCTGAATAGGTAAAAATCAAAATCTTCAGGGGAGAGACTACCACCTCTTAGTAGAAGCAAGGGCTACTTTCTGAACCGCAGGGTGAAATAAATCAGTTTGTTTTATATGGGGAAGTATGTTGAACCTAAAAGTTTCATTTAGCATTGCAAATAATAAAATTCTGAAAGACAAACAGTAACTTACAGTATCAACTGGAATTGAAAATCCAACACCTGATGATGCACCGGAAGGAGAATATATAGCAGTATTTATTCCAATAAGATTTCCAGAACTATCTAGAAGTGGCCCTCCACTGTTACCAGGATTGATTGCTGCATCTGTCTGAATAACATCTTGGATTGGGCGGCCAGTAGCTGCAGAATTGATTTCTCTCCTAAGGCCACTAGAAACATATAAATTAATCAGTGATATTAAAGAATATGTATGATCCATAGCGTTAAGTTAATCCATATCCAACACAGCTTGCTTATGCATATGTATCCATTTACCATGAGATATGGTTAATATTTATGTTTGCTTCTAGGATTTTATAGGTGCAAGGCACTCAACAGTGACAACCACATCAACATCACAAGGCTGGTCTTTCAGTTGAAATAATGGAAAAGATTAGACAAAATTCTCTACTTCATCTCCGTTTTAAACAAAGGAAAGAAGATAACGTCATTTTATTTGATTTCCTCTCGTCTACTTCCTTCACTTCGTTAGTCATTGATGGCACAAGCCTTTTACCACAACTTTGAGTGGCAGGATTCATTTATTTTATCTCTTATCTTCACTCAACATAATTAGCACCATTTCACTGGAATATCTGAACATTAGGACCCTGTGCACCATAAATGAAATGTCTAAATACCTGATAACACCAGTGGTGAGTGTATGATCAAGTCCAAACTGCAAAGATATTTACATTAAAGATCAGTCATCATGTGTTTCCAGATGAAACATAAAAGAGAAGTAAAATATTCATGTTTATAGTAAATTTATATGAATAAAGAGGAAAAAGAGGTGTGAAGTGGTGGCGGTACCTAAATACAATAAACATGTACTCATTGCAACAAGAGATTTCCAATGTGTAAGTCAAGAATTGTTCTAGGGCCCTTAACAAGTACTTTGATTTAAGTGTAAGTCAGTGACACATTTTGGCAGAAGTTGGAGCACTGTAGGGGGGGAATCGTTATGCTTTAAACTCATGTGAAAAGAAACAGTTATAAATATTAGCAGGCTGATAAATGTTCAGAAGTAATAGCCAACTTTCAGATACTGATTCTTTAGCTGGAGAAGAAGGTGAGCTAACGAGCAAACATTTGAAACAGAAGACTGAACTAAGTTGTACTCGCTATCAGTTGGTTTTTTTCTTACTTGCACAAATTTTATTGATAACAAAAATGCACTAGCATTCTATATGCAAAGTTATACTTTCTAATTGTTGTAATGCTCGTGAACGCCTGCAAGACAATTGTTTTCCTCTAAAGCGAAAGCTGAATATAAAATGGGTCAAACTAGGTTTAGAGAAGGGACAACAGACCAGATAAAAGTACTATTATTACATGAATAGAATTCTCTAGCAGGTTTGTATTTCGTCACATACTGGATTTCCAATAGCAAATACTTTTTGACCAACGAGCAAGTCTGCAGATACGCCAATTGGTATAGGTCGCAACTTGTCTTTTGGTGCATCGATATGCAATACAGCAACATCTTTATCTTGGTCAAATCCAACAACTTTTGCATCATAAGTAGTTTGATCAGCAAGAGTCACTCTGAGCAAGACTAAGACTATATTAGTACTAGCAATTAGAGCGTAAAACGAAAATTAAGCAACAAAGAGACGTACCAATCCAACGAAATTCATATCATGAAAAAAATTGCAGGTTTCCTAATTCTCCCTTAGTTAAGACAATCAAAGTTTTAGAATTATGCTAGTATAAGAGCAATCAGATAGCATATTGAAATAACATAACGACTGTGTCAAGGAACTTGACACCTGAAACCATTTAGGCAGATACAAAAATGAAATAGAAACTTGTTTTAAACAGAAAATGTGTTGCCAGTTGCCAATTAACTCACCTGAGATCAGAAGCACCTCGAATCACATGATAATTAGTAACAATATTTCCATTTTTATCCCAGACGAAGCCTGACCCAGACCCTTGAGGCACCTCAAATACATCCAATGTAAACATATCCTGCCTATAATATCACAGACGGAATCCAAATTAACCAAACCGGAAAATCAAAGGTGGATGTCAATTACAATAACAGGAAATACATCTAGCAGACTTTCATCAAGCACTATATCTACAAACTTAAATGCTCGTGAATCAACATATAAGAAAAAAAATCATCCTCATTGTTAGATCACCTGGAAGCAAGATTAGTAATATACACAACGGAAGGTGTATTCTCCTGGAAGAGGCGAACAGTAGCAAGTTCATCAGTCTGCAATTTCCTGGGTGAAGTGACTACAAAAGCCGAGGCAGGGTCAACGTCTGCTATATAGAGAGAAAAAGACAAGGCAACGGAAGTGCATGCCACAAAAATACTATCCATAAGATTCTTCCTGTAGTTGGACTGGTCATCGGAAGAGGCATAGTTAGAGCAAATACGCCGAGCACAGACCACACTGCCGGCAAAACCAGGTATTTTCCGGCAGAGTATAGACTTAGCAAGTTGAAATCGATCTGAGCCGGAAATTTTCCGCGTCGGAGTTGTGGAGAAGCAAGCAGAAGAAGCTAAGGAGTGTGAAGGTGCAGCCATTGTTAAGAAGACAGCTGCCGAGAGCTGACTTGTTTAGAGCAGAGCAGAGACCCAATTTAGTTGGTTCTTCGGTTCGGGTGCTCTTTCTAATATTGTGTGATCTACGTTCTCAACGTGACTATTGCTCATGTGTATGCTACACCACAGGAGTAACGCTGCACCTTAATGGCCCCTCTCTTTAATCAACGAATCAGGTCTGACTATGATTTGTTTCAATCCGTTGCAACAAAGTCAGGCCCATGGAACCCTTCTACACTGGTCTGTCCACAATGGCACAATCTAGATAGCATGAGCACATTCTAATTTTTGGCATTTTGCAGTTTAAAATACATTCTATAATTTTTACTAAGACTATTTAACATATAAAAAATTACATACACGTTCAGAAATTTATTTATAAGAAAAAAGATTCAAATATGTCATCAATTTTTTTTTAAAAAAAACTTATTTATGTCTTCCATTAAAAGTTTGACTTATATATACCATTTTCTTTTGAGAAAAGACTCATCAATGCCATTATGAATTAATTGAATATCCATCCGAGTTCTCAAAATCATTTTATCCATGTAGCGAATGATAATTGTTGTATGATATTATTTTCTGGTTTGAATAATGTTTGCGTGGTGAACAATAACAACATATTCAGTATAATCCTAAGGACGGCAAACGTCAAAATGTATGCGGCTCTTACCTTATCTTTACGGTAAATCAGTAAACAAATATGCACGTGGTGTATATTTAGGACAGTGGCTTGATGTTTGAATTGCAAGAACTAAACTTCTATGTTACTATCTTAAAGTTTGCAGAAATAGGTCTTGCTACTCTTTTTAAGTGTTGACTATATTTTAAATACAGTTGCAAATGTGGCTTATGTTTTGAATAGCAGCCCTAAAAATGGACTACTAGAGCGTCTAAGCCCATTTTGCCTTGTGGTCGTGACCCAATGGAAATTATAACATGAAGAATAATGAATAAAATTAAATTAGAGGTCCTTCGGGATGGCTCAGTTGATTTGGAGGGTGGTTATCCACACGGATGACCCGAAATCGATCCCCCTTCAATGCCTTCTGAGTCGAGTCTGTCGCATAGGGCTTGCCTAGTGCGGTTTACATCCCCTGTGTGATTTGCAGGCTATTACAATAGTGGGGGGTTTACCTAGTGCACACAAAGTGCTCACCCGAAGGGCAGAGACTGTGACAGAGATTATAGCGACTGCGGATTATCCTAGGGTTCCAAAAAAAAATAAAAAAATAGAGCGGCTCATATTAGTGAAAAATTCAAAATAATCTTAGTATATCTTAATTATTAAAATTACTAGCTAATTGGACCTATTTTATAAATTTTAGATTCCCCAAAATGCATTTCTAATCTTCTCTGTCTTTAGCCTTAAGTGGAGCCAAGTAACGAATGGATGTAAAAGTTTTTCGGCTATCTTTGGTTAATAAAAAAGTACGGCCGGTCGACAGTTAAAAAACAGAGCCGATTTGGCTATTTGTCTTCTTTTCCTAGAAATTTCCAAATCCAACTACTTTTTACATTGCATTTTTCAATTTTTATTTTAAATATATGGATAGTCAATTTATATTATTATTGACGTTAAATTTACAGGGCAACAAAACACTAGTGCAGATGTCATAGCCCATTTGACATTTTGATCATTTGTACTTTTTCAGCAATTCATACAACTGAAGGTTGTAGTCATGAATCATTTTGAATATCTCAGATAATGTAAAAGTCTGTTTGAATTGACTTATTTTTTGTGTTTTTAGGTTAAAATAAACATTCAAACACTTATTTTAAGCCAAAATGCTTATAAGTCCATTCAAACAGGCTCTACGACTTCATATCAGAACTGTCATTAATATGCCATGATGACGCAGTACCAAAGAGAGATTAAACTCCTTGTTTATTTTTGGTGCTATGGCTTGTTTTAGTAGCGTCGACCGATGCCAGCTCTTTCATTTACTAGACTACATATTTTTGTGAAGTTTACTTCAAATCCTTCTTTTCGTCTTTTCTTGGCATTTTTAAAAAGAGCAACTTTCACATATAACAAACATAAAAATCATATTTGTATGTTAAAATTATAATTTGCATAATCTTTTAAAAATCCATTAGCCTCATCAAATTCGAACTTCTTTATTTTAGAGTCAATCCAAAATATCTGGTTAAGAGTGAAAGATTAACTTTTGTTTGCAAACAAAGACACATTTTCCGCTTTGTGATGGATTGTTTTCTGATACTAATAAATGATGGAAGCATCATGGAAGTTAAACTAGAGTGAAAAAAAACTTGTATAATTGTAGGCGAAAGGAGTGTTCGTAGATTATTATTATGGCCAATTTTTGGTCTACATGAGCAAGAATTGGTTCAGATAACAGATTAAATCTGGGAATCCTCTTGTTGCTGGACGATCTCTTTGTCTCTACATGAGCTTCCAGTGCAGTATACTGGCCACATCTTTTACCTACCAAAGCCCACCACAAACGTATTTATACCTTGCTACAACTTTTCAAACCAAAAGTACTCTCCATTTTATTTATTTCAGAAATATAAAAACGAGTGCCTCTTCCATATTTGATTGATACATACATAATACATACAAACAACATACACAGTTGATTTTGCGAAGGAATTACATAAGCAAAGCAAAAGTAGTGTCAGGCGAAAAAAAAGGAAGGAAATTGTGAGGGCCAAATGGTAATTGAATTAAGTTCATACGGAAAGAGCAGGAGAAAGACCGAACTCAAGTCCCCACAGCTCAAATCCTCCCTTCACGAAATCATAGTGACCTCCCTTCAATGCCAATGTTTTCTTCACCAATCCTTCTCTCACGAATGGATACGTAAGCAGATTTCCAAGTGAAACGTTCACAGCTTCCTGCAACATTTTTCATCATCGTCAAATTATAAAATGCTGCTGTTTAATTACTCTAATTGATATTCGAAAAGTTAAATTTGAATTTTACCTTCTCACAAGCTGTGCATTGATGTGGAAAGTCTTTATCTCCGTGATCGGCGAGAACCTTGGCCTTGGCAGGTAAACCAATTTTCACCCAATCCTCAATAAAGGCACTGCATTATTAGATATCGATTATTAATCAATAATCTATTAACGATAAGTGTTTTGAATGAATATATAATTGTAGAAATGGTTAAAGAGTGACGTACGTTGATTCACTACCATCTTCAGGTAGAGACATGAGACCTTTGATACCTCCACAAGCACTGTGGCCAATGACAACGATGTTCTCCACCTTAAGATGAAGAACAGCGTACTCAATGGCTGCTCCCACTCCAGAGTATCTCTCCTGTTCAAATTCAATCCCATCTTTATTTTTAAAAATTCAATTCCAAAGCCAAATTATCGACTCGTATATACTTTGGATTAAAGCATAATTGATTGATTTGTTACTGACCTTGTCATAAGCAGGGACCATGTTGGCGATGTTACGAACCATGAATGCCTCACCGGGTTGGAAGTTGAGGACATGGGATGGGCACACTCGTGAGTCAGAGCACGCGAAAACCATGAACTGTTACATATTATGGGCATCAGAAACCGTACGAATCAAGGCGTACAATAAAATTAGATAACAAATTAACAAGGAATTTGTACCTTAGGGCTCTGGCCCTTTGCTAGTTCACCGTATAAGGCTGGGTTTGTACTGTTGGTACATTAATAGAAAAGAAGAAAAATTATCAGACACTAATGTTATAACATCAAATATGCAGAAATTTTAATTTGAAGAAAGTGATGAATTTGCTTACTCATATTTCTCAGTCTTGAAATGAATAAAGCCAGCTTTCATGTGCTCAACAGGGTCGAAGGCCTTGCTTCCATCTGCTGATTTCAATTCAGCAGTAATCTGGTCAACTCTTGCTGCAGCAACTGGTCCAAGTTCTGCTTTCTCGCTGTAATTGCATAAAATAATTTAGACCATTATTATTATTATTGAAGCGATATTTCAGGTAGAAAAAAAGACTTGTGATTTGAGCACATCGCACTAAACACTTTTATCTGGAGAATTGAAACCTATTAACATGTTCGGAAGTTTTGCAAATTTAAACATTTTTTTGTGTACGTATCTAATGTATGCATATTTTTTGGGGCCCAGTTGATCAAGAAAAAAGAAGTATTGTGATTTAGAGGGTAGAGTCGTAGAGAGAGTACAACCTGAGGAGTTTCTCCAGTGCAGCAATGGCCTGATCATAGGATTCTTTTGCCATTTCTTCTCTCTGCAAGTTCTAATTCTCATTAGCATTTTGGAAGACGTATATATAATATATAAGTTAATGTTTGACCATAGATTTTAAAAATTTATCTTTAAATATCTGTTGACCATATATTTTTTAAAAAAATTAGACTAGTTATTAGGAGAAATTTCACTTTCGCTTTTAAGTTGAAATAAAATGCAAGTAAGTTTGGTTATAGCAAGTAGTAACCACATTATAAAGTGATGGAGATGTCAAAAGAAGACGTGAAATAATTAATACAATGGAGTATTAAGAAGGTCGGTTATCTTCGATTCAGGTGGATACCAAAACTAGAAATTAAGACAAACACAACGTAATAAATAGATACCATCCTACAAACTTATGGTAGACTGGTAGTTATCACTTTTAGGATGGGCACATACGAGGATACCCATTGGATTATTGAATTTGTCTAAAAAGTAATAATTTTTTTTTAAAATTAAAATGGAAAGCGAAAACATTATCCACAGAATTCACAAACGACCCTACGTATTTAATTTTCATTTTGCCAGAACCTATACATAATTGCCACCTCTATTTTGGTTCATTTTCAAGTTTAATATGTTATTTCCTCCTCCTCAAAATAAGTGTCATCTTAGAATTTCAAATTAAAAATTAGTATGTTTTTTTCCAACTATACTCTTATATTAAAAAATTAGTGCTCAATTCTCAAGAAATATCGGAGTAATAAATAAGAGTAACTGAGTAAATTATCATTTTTTTAATGAGTGTGAAACAAATTAAAATAAGTAACACTTTTTTTAGGCCGGAAAGAATATGGTTTATATCATGGAGTATACGCAATAGACGTGTACAATTAAGAGCGACATCAATTCACCTAACTTCAGGAGATTCATGGCCAAAAATAACAACACTAATTATTTAGAGTAGCTAGAAACTAAAGTTTAGAACCATGCCAATATAGAATTTTCACGTGAATTAGCATGCATGGACACATAAGTCGTTACAAATACGATAAAACAAAAAAAAAAAAAAAAAGGTAACGTCAAATGTAAATAACTTGTTATAATAGGTTAAAATACACTTATATAAGTTAAATTCGTACCACAATGGGGTTGATGATGGGAGTAGGAGCAGCAAAGACGGGCTCGTTTCTGATGAGACTTGGAATAGAAGGAGAAGAAGAGTTGCCAAGCCTTGCGAAGGCAACGGGACGAGTAGGTTTCTTAAGGGAAGCTTGAGCAGGGGAGATAGTAAGGCAATTGTTAATGGAAGCAGTTGACATTTCTCAATGAGCTTCCTTTAGCTTTTGCTTGCCCTTTATACTACTTTGTTACTCACTAGTAATAGTATAGCTAGTGGATGGGTCCTTGATTATTGTTGCTTAGGACTCTTACATATAACCAATTCAATAGACAATGTTGAAAGTGATGGCTAAGCAAATGAGAGCTTCAATCCATTGTAGATGAGGTTTGTACGTTGGAGATTCAATGTTGCATCTTACTTTTGCCTTAAAATCATATGGCTAAGAGGCCAAGAACCTTACATTTCAAGAAGCTAATTTATTTTTCTTTAGAAAAAATAAATCAAGGGATGTGAAGGAAAGAAATAGGATAATGGGCCAGGAAGAAGGGTACTGTCTTTTTTCAGAAAATTAAAATCTTTTTTTTTTTTTATGTATATGCAGTAGATGTCGTTGAATTTTCTTTGACTTCTTCGTTGTGTGTTTTACTTCTTATATTTGAATCGATTGAGTAAAAATTCTGACTTCACCGTTGAATAATGGGCAATGTTATTCTTTCTGTAGGGCAGTACAAATTATATTCCCACCTACATTTGCACTCTTTCTTTTATTTAGTTGTCGTGTGGTCATTTTCATAATTTGGACATGCATATGTAATGACCATTCGCCTCGCCAGAGTAACAATTATGGCCATTATCTCAATTTAGTTCCAAATTCATCAGATTTAGAGTCAGAATATTCTCTTGTAATTGCACATTTGCAGTATTTACTAATTTGGAAGTCAGAACGAAATTACTCCTCGTAGCAAAGCAATTATCCGCTTCGCACTGTGCTATCTATGTACCCAACGTTTGCCATGGGTACGATAACTATACTGATACACCAGACTTGCATCCTTCCCGATCGACCTCGATCTCCTACTTACTCAAAAGTTGTTGATCCTTTTTCATTGTATCCCTTCCAATATATCCAAGGATTAATTTGGAATAAACGTTACACAATTATATTAGAGGGATTAAATCTCTAAATACGTGTATGCATGGAAGATGATATTATGTACCTATTTGTGAATACAATATCCAAAGCAATTTTTTTGAATTCCTTCAATTAGCTTAACATTAATTTCTTTGAACAAATTACCAAATATCCCTTATCCGATCAATGCTTGCCACATGTCACGATTAGAAGTGGTGAAGTGACATGTGTCAATATTAAAAACAAAAATATATGACTACCTCAAATTCAAACGAAAAATCTACGTGCGGAAGAAGAAAAAAAAATGAATGGAGGATGGTAAATGAAAGATAAACGGAAAAGGTAGTGGATGAGAATAGATAAGGTCCTATCTTCAATCTAATGCTACTTGTGGTTGTACTTCAACATTTGCTTCACATTCTTTCAATTTTTATCTCCTTCAATTATCAAGTTGGTGGTCGAACTTTTTAGTTATTATCACTATGGACCATATGTGTTTCTGCTACAGTATGGCCTAATTCTCCTTATGTGGAGAATATAAATGAGTTTTGAATTAAAAAATATTTTTCGTCGGCATTGTAAAATTATTTACTCATTCAATGTATCCAACGAGTTACTCAATTATTTTTTAAAAGTTATCAGTTCATATCTACCGTAAAAAAAAGGGGGGGAGGGCGGCATAAAAATGTGGTTGGCTAATTTAAGCGATACTCCTATTGAGTGTATAAAATAGTGACTAGCAAAAAGAATTTGTTGCACAAGCATCAACTTTACTAATTAGATTACCCATATATTGCAAATGAGTGTCAGTTTATTTAGAATAAAGATATGATATTTCTCACCTTTGCATTAGGATAATGTTGATAGTCCCCATTGCCCTTTGTTGGCTTGTAAATTGATTTATATACCTGTTTGTCTCCCACAAGCTCCCTGCTGATCCTTTTAGATGATTTAGAACTTTGGCTAATTTGTGTGAGTTTCAACTATTACATCACATACTTGTTATCTCCTAAGAAATTTTGTCCACCAAAACATACACAATTACGAAGAAAGCACCTATATAGAGTAAAACCCAATTACACTCTCTCAGTATAGAGCGCAGAACATGATTTTTGGCATGATCTTACTCCCTACCCAATCGTTGTGGTGTATGTTTCCGAATCAATTGAATTGTAAGTTGCTATAGTTTTTACCAACTACTGTGGTCTGTGGAAATGAAAAAGAAACTATATCCTTCTGATTGCCCCAACTTTCCCAAATGACCCTCACCTGATGCTTCTCGATTTGAATTTTTCACATTGTTTCAATCATGTATATTTTGTTGAAAATATATACTATAATAATAATACACCTACCAAAATGAAAGCCTAGCAGATTGCAAGACTCATTGACCTATGCTTTCTGAGGGATGTCTGAGGCCATAGTCTTAAGGAATCCACAAAATTGGGAAAGGGTAGAGAGAATGATGCATGTTTCATTTAATTTAGGCAATGGATGGTAGAATGAAAATTCTGGATTTTTTGGCCCCTTTAAGTCCATGCAAATGTTCCTCAAACCTCTTTAGGCAATTTGAGAATGTCTATATCACTACTCATCGTTTCGACATATTAGGCACATAATTGCACATAGGTCAGATTGTCAAATTACACATCAAACCCTATACCAGAGGACCCCACCCCTTCTTTTCTATCGTAGTTACGAGTTTAAGTTATATATATCGTTGAAATTCTAATTGTTATATATAGTTAAGCAACCTTTCATAACTCGAAATGGAAAAGAATTTGACTGAAGAGAAGCTGAAAGAATGTTGTCATACTGTTGCCATATATTACAAGTGGAATGAATTTTGCAAAGGACAAAAATGTTCTACCTTTAAGTCGCTTTCTCATATCTGTATTTATAGTGTGGAATAAATAATTCTGTTAATTAACAAACAGAGGCGTCAGTAAAATTATTTACATGTGCAGGCATAATCTATCATATTTCACTTAACTACCTAAAAACTTGAAACTAATTCAACTGCTTGTTAGACCTTTAAATTAGCTCAATTCATACAGGTTTAAAATTGGAAAATAAATAGATGGGTCAAAATTCAATACCGCGAATTCATTTACATTTCTGCTACAACTAGCATGTACAATTTATCGTTAGACATTCAATTGCTTCGACTTGAATAAATCGAGGAGACCAAAAGGAATTTATAATAGTGTGCTTATAATTATAATAGTACTCTTTTTATTTATAAATTATACTAATTATATACTCTATAAAATATGTAATAAATTTTGGGCCCCTGAGTCGAGCCTATCTCAAGCTGCACATATATGGCCCGTCAATAATATTCAAAGGCTTCTATCATATATTTTGGCCCGTCAGCCCAATTTAATCATGTGTGTAAATTCAAATATACAAAACATATACACGATGTATGAATTAGATCCATGCCTTTTTTTGGGCTTGTGTAAGGATTTCCCTATTGGTTAGCGGGAGAAGGGGCAATTGACTTCCTCCCTTCATTCTTCTATTCAAGTGAGAGGAAAAAGACTTTTACCACATTAAACTTCTTACCTTTAGTGATTGCTAAGACTTTATCGCATCTAGGTTTTACATCAAACTATAATAATTCATATATCATGGTTAAATCATTTATTAACATGACAATACATATTAATTAATTACTTATTTAGTGATAAATGTGGGATGTGTAAGTAATTAATTATTACTCTCTTCAGTGCATTATAAGTGAAGTTTTGAGACTCTTTTATGGTTAAAATAAGGGAATTTTTCAAAGTTCAAGAGTATATTGTTATTATTATTTTCCCAAAATTTTCCTTTTTTAAATGAGGTTTTTTTTAAAGTGGTTTCATTTTCTAGAAGAGGTTTTTTTAAAGTGGTTTTCATTTTCTAGAAGATTAATTACATTGATTGTGAAGGAAAATATTGAAAAACCATCCTTTTATGTCCTTAAATATCTTTCTTAAGGAATATATCACACTCACGCCTCAATAATTCACTTATATTAGACTGATATAAATATCAAATTCAGGTAAAATCTTACATTTACTACCATAATTTAGTATGCAAAACAATCATTTTCAGTTACTTAAAGGCAAATGACAGTAGAAAAAGATAATTTTAGGCAGGAGGTGGTCTAAGTAGATTGCACAACCCAAAGGATATGGCAGATTTCATGGATCTTTTGACTAATTAATGAAAGCAGCATGTGAAGGACTTACTTTCCTTCACTACTTGTCAATATGACTATTACTTTAACACTACTACTACTATCCCACCTTTAATTTCTCTCCTCTTTTTATTAGATACATTACTACAATTCACCTTCTATACATCATTATCTTGTCATCTTGTAATTCTTCTATGGGATTTGCTGAGTTTTTTTTTCTTTTTTGCTCTTTAGCAATTAATTTATGTCTAGTGTGCCATAATAAAGGGAAAAATTATAAATTATTTTTAAAAAAAATTGAAATTTAGTAAGAATTAGATAAATTGAGTTATGACCTCTTTTTTGATTTATTTTAGTTTAAGTAACTTTTGAACAGATTAATAATTCGTTTATTAATTAATAACTAGGTTCGTTTGAAAACCTTCTCTCCTCTCCAAATTCAGCTCAATTCCCCATTTAACCTCTAGATTCAATTATATATGATTTTTTTTTCTTTTTATATAGTTGGAAATAGATTAATTTATGTTGGTGTTGTAGCTAACTATTTTTGGTTAGCTAGAACGTGCATAATTATTTATGTAATAGTAATTAAGTTGTGGAGAGAGGAGTGAAGCAAGCAACAAGTGGAAGATAAACTATTCAGGCGATTACCTCCCCCCCACCCCACCCCCCACCCCCACCCTATTAAATGGGGTAGGTCAAGGAAGCCGGAAAAGATAAAGTATGACGTAATGTGAATCGAATCCCACAAGCCACAACAGGTAAAGTGAAAGTTCTGGAGCTATTAAATTTGCGATATGAAACTATAATTTTTAATTATATTTAAATTAATATATATTTGGTCATATAATTTGAAATCTCCAAAAAAAAAAAAATAATACTATGATTAGAAATTCCAAATTATAATTTCACTTTTTGAATGTAAAACTGATCCATAAATTTAAATCTTGTTAAATAAGACTCATTATATTATAGGTGTATTTGAATAGTTGTTTTTATAGAATTATTTGTTTTTGAAAATTTGTAATCGTAAACATTTATGTATGAGAGAATCATGGAGTCATGTGATTTATCAGTACCGTGTCTTAGAACATCAACTCTGATAGCTTGTTTATGAATTATGATTTGTTCGTTTGGTAAGATTAGGTAAGAATTGAAGAAATTTTGATAGTTTTCAACTTTAAAAAATCTAAATTACATGTGCATACAAACTTTACCTTCATATCATTTAATTTCACATCGCATGTCCAGGTAAAATACGATTAGAAGGCTCATGTGCATTTCACTAATAAATAATTCATGTATTATCTCATTTATTCGATTACTCCATTAATTTAAAAAGAACGGCGTACAGTAGTTGTGTTTGAAAACTCCTTTAAACTAGAAAAATAATATTTTGCTCTTAGCTAGTGACTTGTTCTTATTAGCATACAATGTCCTGTTTTGATACTCAAATTTTAGGAAACTTTATTTTTCTTCAGTCAATAAATCGAGCAAGCTAATTTCCATTGCCAAACAACCAGCCAGAGAACTGGCTTTAGCCTCTGGGGATCATTGGGAATAAGTTATCCTGAGATTCATTATTTCAGAATAAGTTATTTCATCATATATATGGAATAACTTACCCTATTATTAAGGTCTAAATAGTTGAATAAATAATTTCAACACTACCTAATATCTCCAATCGAACTCAGAATAAAATAGTCCTCTATTTTATTGCTGAAATTGTCATATCTTATACTCCCTCCGTCCTATTTTATGTGAGGTAGTTTGACTCGACACAGAGTTTAAAAAAAAATGAAGACTTTTAAAACTTGTGGTCCAAAATGAATAATAGAAATTTGTGTGGCCGTAAATCATTTCATTAAGGGTAAAATAAACATTTTATAGTTAAATTATTACTTAATATAAAAATGTATCATTCTTTTTTAAACTTACTAAAAAGAAAAGTAGAGTTATTGGCTAAAATCATCCCTTAACTATGACTCAAATCTAATGTACATCCTTATATTATCTAAGTGAGCAAAAATATCTTTATACTATCTAAAAAATAACAAGAATCATCCTTCAATCTATTTTTGTTAAGAAACTGGTTGAACCAATAAAAAAAAATTTAATTTGGTCATGTCTTGCCACGACGAGTAGATCAAAGTTACCTAAAGAGAATAAGGATAAGGATAGGAAATGAATCTTTCATTATTGGAATTTAAATTTTGTGTGTTGTTAGTTCATATGTTTTTTGCGTCATCAAGTAAATTGACTTGCAACAATACATAAGTTTTAAAATATTTGTACAGTAGGTTCCGATGATTAGAAAGATTATGTAAAAAACAATCATTTTAAAAATATTACGTCCAACTATTTAGAGGTTTTTTTAATAAAATATTTAGGGCGTATGTACTATATATACAATGCAATTCGCATTTTATACAATGTACATAAATGCTGGAAATTTAGTGAAATTACATAGGCATTTAGTTATAAAAATTAAAAAATAATTATTGTTTTCGAAAATTTTGAAATTGAAGTAGTATTTGGCCATATTTTTACAAAGAATATTTAGAATTTCAATATATTTTGTCTGAATATGATTTAAACCCTCAATTTCTAAAAAAAATAAAAATCACTTAACTTGACTAGCTTAATCATGTGTATATATATTTATTCGACTTGACATATTTTTTGTTGGTAGCATGAGTTTCTTAAAAAAAATAGTCAGAAGGATGAATCTTGCAACTTTTTGGATAGTTCAAGGATGTTTTTTGTTCACTTACATAACACAAGGATGTACTCTAAGTTTAAGTCATACTTCAGGGATGATTTTAGCCGAAAACTCAAGAGAAGTAAGCCACATAAATTGGGACGAAGAAAATACCTCATAAGTCATACCAAATGAAACACTAATAAAAGCTGTGTTTCAGTTTTGGAATTGATAATTAAGGTTAGAAAATGAGTCATGATTATTAAATAATGATAATGAATAGTGTGGTTTTTTTTTGGCGCGGTTTTTGACTATTCGTGATTATACAATAAAGTCCCCCACGATCTCTCCTCGAGTCCCCAACTCTCACCAAGCAACTTAAATGCAACCAACAACAATCTATATGCCTATTTATTTACGCCAAAACACTTCTTTGGAAAAAGCTTTTTCTAGTTGTAGTTACTACATTTATTACTCATTCCGCTATCTAAAATAGTATAGTAATTTAAAAAAAAATAACTTACTAAAATATACTTCTAATTAAAGTTTTCATAAAGAATATGTTAGACAACAAAATACAAATAATATGATGGCAGGTAGGAATGAAGTGGAGCGTAGCGCACTTTAGGTCCTAAGCTAGAAAGTTCTCCTCTCCTCTCAATTTATTCATAAGCACACTAAACAAGCCTTATAAAAGACATTTTTGAGAAAATTCATCGCCAATCATCATCCGTATGAATAATCAGCATCAAAACAAATCAAGCCATAACAACTAAATTATTCAGGAATCGTCGCACATGTTCTTCATTTAAGATATTTACAAACACTTAATTAATTTACTAAAAAACGGAAGCTTGCTAAAAAGGAGGAAAAGTTCTACCAATATTGCTGGCATTTGCGAAAAAACCTACCAGATCTCGCCGGTATGGTAAATATGATTTCCGCCTATTCTTATCCATTTCCTTTGCCGCTTGGTTCCGTAAATAAACGTCCGTCATCGAAGATGCCTTGTTACCGCTGCTACTGTTGCCCTTTGCCTTCAATTTTCCGGCAACTTTAGACGCCTCTGCTGAGTCCTTTGCTTTGGACGTTTCATTTTTCAATCCTTTTTCCGGTGTCAGAAATACAAAACTGTCCTTACCGTCACTGTTGCTCCGGCGCATCAAATCTCGAATATTCCACCTCTTAAACGCCGATCCCGTTGAATTACTCTTCTTACATCTGCTCGGTGAAGGCTCGGTTATATTCGGCTTCCATACACAATACGTTCCCGGAGGTACACTCTCCAACTCATCGACCTCGGAGGATGATGACGACAGCGGTTCCCGTTCTTCTAAGAATAAATCCTTTAACGAAACTTGAACTGAACTATTGAGGTTTTCCGACGATTCACCGTTAAGACCTTCGCGATCTACGTCATAAGAAACGTCATTTAGTAACAGATCGCGGTTGAAAACGGGGTAAATAGGCTGGATTTGACGGTCGAAGGGGAATACGCCGACCGAATCCTCTGGATTTTCACATACCAAAGAGAATTCAAAATCCTCTTCTTCATCGGCACCGTCAACGTTCTCTTCTACCACCTCAGAATCACGTTTAATTTCATCGGAGATTTTTCCGGCAATCTCCGCCACTCTATTTGAAGAGTAGCTGCTAAAGCTAGGAGAGAAATATTCTTCTTCCTGCATGTGAGTAGTTGTAATTTCATAAACGCTCTGGTGCACGTTTATTGTCTCTGTAGGTTATGATCTTATTAATGGAGAGAGAATTATTTATGACAGGGAAGACGGACTGTTTCAGTTTCCAGCTGCGCTTCTAGGACCCGTTTGGTTGGAGGTATTAATCAAAATAGTCTATGGATTAAAATTTAATCCAATAAAAATATTGTTTGGTTACTTTATATAACCTAATTAATGGATTAGTTATATCTCGTACAAGGCCTTATTTTATTTCTAGAAAAAGAGAGGGATAACTAATTCAAGGTTTAACAATCCTTGAATAAGACTCCTAAATGACTAAATTATTCCCAAATCTTTTTTCCTAATTTTATTTTCTGTAATTTAATGCTCTTTTTTATTTATATGAGAATATTTATAAATATTCTTTTAAATTCTCCAAATTCATTCCATATAATTTGATGATTTCACAAATTAATATTTTTTTCTCCATGTTTGATTTGTTATATTGAGTTGGTTTTTTCGGATTTTTTTAAAATGTAGTTCGTCGATTGACCACTTGAACTATTTTTTAAAAAAATAAGCTTTGTGTATTGGAACAATTTAAGTAGCCTTAAATCTATGTTAAGTTTAAGTTTAATATACCGTGATATCAAGGATCTCTATGGTGACATATCACATCTCAAAATTTAATAATAATATTTTTAATATATTTTAGTATTTAATTTGACAAATTAAATGAAATATAAAATTTCATAATAACTCAAGGGTATAATAGGAAAGAATTTTTTTCTAGAATTTTAAACCAAACATAAGATTAAATGGAAAACATAAACCAAACGCTTGATAAAAACTAATCTCTGTATTACTAATCCATGCATTAGTAATCCCTGCATTATGCATTTTTGTACCAAACAACCCCTAATAGTATTTGTGCAAGTTGTAATGAGAGGTTTTTTTTTTCAAGAAATATTCATGTAGACACATAATTTTTTACCGAACTAAAATTTTACACCTTTTTAGAGCTTAAATATTTTTAAAATATAAATTGAATATTTTTGACTTTTATCTTATTTTAGTAAGTTTATTTTAAAAGATTTGAAAATAACAAAAAAATATGTTTTCATTTAATTTAGATTTAATCAATAAGCAAGTGTTTCTTAATTATATTTTTAGACTAGCTATTTGACTTTTCTTATATTTTATTAATTCAAAATAATTAATTAATATTTTTTATTATTATGATATATATATATATATATATATATATATTTCAGCTAAAAAAAAATAATAACCTAAACTACCCACACTACCCCACTTCACCTTTCAACCCCACTACCCCAATTCCACTACCCACCTCACACCACAACACCCCACTATCCTAAACACATACACACTACTACAATCAGCAACCCCTACCCCCTATATATTAACACACATCCTAACTACATTAAGACACTCAGACGTAGAGGAAAAAAAAAAACCAACCATCAGCAAAGGAAAAACACACAAAACGTACAACAAAGAAACGAGGAAAAAAAAGATAGAAAAAAGAAGAAGAAAAAATTAGCGAATAATCCCACAAACCAAAACAATCAACATCAGTACAATCTGCACGAACACATGCTGCAAGAGAAAAAAAAGAAGAAAAACGGTCCCATTTTATTTTATTATCGTTTTAAAAATTCACCAACACATTCACATCTTTTCTTCTTTATTCATTTTTTTTCATATCAACACAAATACATATACCATCACAAACAACCTATAAAATTTTATGGGTGTTCTAATCGAGCTTCGATTAAGATTTTGAGGTATTCAACTTTACCTTATCTCTTTATTTAATTTATTCATGGAATTTGATGTAATTTTATGACAAGTTTTATTATATTTTGTTTCATTCATGAATTTGATCGAAATGATTCATTTGTTAGTTGTTATATCTCTATTTCATGAATGAATGTAGTTTTAATTGATGATTATGTTTTTTATTTATTTTTATTTGTTAGTTGTGATCTCTTAAAAATGAACGGGTCATAACATTGTTCTTGTTTTGAAATAATAATGATAAAGTAGGTATAGTTAGGCTAAAAAATATATATATAAATAAATTATTGTTGTTTTATTTTATCAAACAAAAAATTATATTTATTTTAACAATTGTTATAGTTTTGACGCCAACTTTAAGAATAATAAAAAATAAAAGATATCAAAATGATACAAAATTTATTTCTAGAAGTTTAGTATTTTACTTTATTTGCTTTTTCTTTATAAGAAATAAATATTTTATTTTAATGTTAGACCGAACATTTAGACACATTAAAAATATTTGTTTCGATTAAGAATGTGATTGCTCATCTTTTTTGAGACAATTAAAATAAACTCAAGGATGCGATGATGAACATTGCCCAATAATATAATTATTTTTTATTAATTTAAAGTAAAGACTTATAAAAAAAAATCATTAAGTGTGATGCAAAGAAGACAGTTATGTCTCTAAATGTCAAGACCAAGAATGCGGTTACGCATCTAGATCAAGACCAAATAAAAGTTCAACAAATAAACAATGCAAGCGAGAATGTAACCTATAATATATATCCAAAAATATTTAAAAGTAAGTATAAGTCAATAAAAGCGATCGTGCTAGAACCACGGGACTCGAGCGATGCCTAATACCTTCTCCTCGGTCAATAGAATTTCTTACCCGAATTTCTAGTTCACATACCAAAAAAAAGAGTCATTTCCTTCTGATTAGGGATTAAAAAAAGGTGACTTGGAACACCATAACTCAATTCTAAGTAGCAACTCTGAAAATAAAACAAAATAATCTCTAATCAATAACGTCACTTAAATTGAAAAAACCCTATACGCCGGTGCGCAAAAAAGGGTGTGACAATTCAAATATCTATTTTTATTCTTAAAAATTTAACATAAATGTAAAACATGTGTTGCGTTTATTAAAATATTTTTTAAAAAAGTTATATGATAATTATTATAATAAAATATGGAATAC
Organism: Solanum stenotomum; assembly: GCF_019186545.1. NCBI lineage: Eukaryota > Viridiplantae > Streptophyta > Magnoliopsida > Solanales > Solanaceae > Solanum > Solanum stenotomum. Next base: position 49,111,120 of record NC_064293.1, read on the forward strand.
TATAAATTTTATAAATAAAATACAATTTTTTATATGATTTTTTCGATTAAGAGCTTGTTTGACATTACTGTTTGAAGGCCAGAAACACTTATTTTGAGAAAAAAAAATTTATTGAAAAATTAAATATTTGGCAAATCAGTAAAAGTGTTTTTAAATGGAAGTAGAAGCAATTTAGTTTTCTGTTGTTGGAAAAAAGCTAAAAAGAAAAATCAGTTATTGGGAAGAAACTAAAAAGCAAAAACAAAAAAAGTATTTTTCTCAAGACTGAAATATCCTTTTCATATATGCTTAATTAACATATTTACTAATATATTTCTTATTAGTTAATTAGCATATTTCATAAGTTTAGTTAAATTTCATTCAAGAATTTTATTTTTTATTTTATATAAGAAAAACATAATTTATTTTATGTTTATATATTATTATTTTATATATTATATATAATTTTACGTATTATTTTGTAGAATTAGGAAAAAGGTATCAACAATATTTTTTCCAAGATTAGAAAAAAGAAGAAAAAATAACAACTAAAGATTTCAGCCTCCCAAAAAAGGTGTAATATTGATTGAAAATTTAAACATTTAAATTTTAATTTTTGTAAATATAAAAATTTAATTAACTTTTTATAATAGATATATAAAATAGTTTTTCTCTATAAAATAATTTTAATATTAGAAGTACATTAATAATTGTCATTTTTTGTAATTTGACTAAAAAAAACTCTTTTTAAAAAAGATTAGCCAAACGCAATTTGCTTATGAAAAATACTTTTCAAATATATTAGCCAAACACAAATTATTATTTTTTTCAAGCACTTTCTAAAAAGCCATTTTAAAAAGTATTTCTAAAAATAAGTTGTTTTTAGCATCAATGCCAAACATGCTCTAAAACTATAACACGTCATACAAGATTTTCGTACATTTTGAGTTTAAACAATTAAAATTAATTTAATTTGCTATAAAGAAAAAAAAACATTAATATTCTGTAATTACTGATTGAAGCAGGATATTTACTCTCTTTTCTCATTTTAGGTTCCTCTTCATAAATAAACTGTTACATATAATTAATTAACTTAAACGCTAAGAAAATTCATTCAGTTACTCTTTTTTTTCTGATAAGAAAATTCACTCAAGAAGAAATAGAGGAGTATTTTGGATAAATCTACTTAACCATATAAGTTTCCTTTTTAAAAAAAAAAGAAAAATGGAGGAAATTTTCAAGAGAATATTAAGAAATAAGCTCTAACTAGTCGAATTAATAAATTTTCTAATACATGATGGAAAAATAACTTAATTTTACCCTATAAATCTACGACCATAGATCTATTGAATAACCTTTTTCATAACTTTGATTTTAATTTTAATTTTGGAAGCTTCTATAAGTAAGTAACTCGAATCTGTCAATTTTTGACTAATTAACAAAACGCGATGTTCGTTCCTTTTCGGGCGCATCTACTTTTTAGTTGAGAAGGTGCAACTTTTTCCTTGATAACAATCCACTTTACACGCGTGCATCAAGATATTTTCATTTAATTCATTCGATTAAATTATATTATATGACGTCAATAATAATAAAAATAAAGTGTATAATTTTCTTGTTCTTCTTATACACATTTTCCGTTCATACAACAAAATAGATAGAGAGAAACAAAGAAAATAATTATGGGCGCCAGGTGATTAAAGTCGAGAGGCAAAAACCCAATCTTTTCTAATGAAAAAATTGGTTGCAAGCTTTTCTTTTTCAAATCAATAAAAGCATAAACTTTCCATAATAATCAAATATTTGACTGTGTTGTGAGGAGTTGGTTAAACTTAATAACTTTTCTTATTTGGATAGCCACTTTTAATAAGCTACAATGATTACTATATCATATATTAAAGATTATTTTCATTAAGTGATCATACATAACAAAGGACTTAAATATTCTTACCAAATTACATCCAAATGTGCTAATGTAGTGCTTAGTTCGTTCTTTTGCCGCTTAAACGTCATCTCCTTGGCCTATTTCCCTTGTGTTTTTCTTCATTATTCGGTAGTACTAATGTCCTTTTGTTACAAAAAAATATATAAAAATTCCAGCACTAAATTTGTCATTTGATAACATATAATAATGCATCATCTGATGTGTGTCGATTGCATCGCAGCTAAACTTTAGAAATGTGAAAATTTACAAGTTGATTTTTTAAAATGCAATTTGCAGGTTATAATCATTTGTCCCAATTTATATGTCGTTTTTCTGAATCACAATTTATAACTGAAATATATCCTATAAATTATGTTTCCGAATGCAATTATTTATCGGTTGAACTTATTCTTAGCAAATGTAAATATTCAAAGATAAATTTGGACGAATCATATTAAACATTGGTGAGAAGCTAATCATTGTATCGCAGTTTGTTTCAAAGGGGGGGCCGGCATAGCACTTAAGTGCAAGTCGGCAATATGTCAGTATTGAAATTCGAATAGAAAACTTTGAATTTAAGCAAATTAACAATGCACATAGTTTTAACACATTTTTCAGGGAGAAAATGATTTGATGGACCCTTATATTTGTATAAGTTTGTATTTTGAACCCTTCTACTTAATTATTTGTCATTTAGACCCTTAAATTCAATAAAATATAATTTAACAAATTTCTTTGACCATTAACCAAGCTTATGTGTTTTTAAAATGGTTGAGTTGACGAAAATGTGTGACTTCACTCACCTTAAGGTAAGTGAATAACTTTTTAAAAATATATTAAAATTATAAAAGAGATATTTTTAAAAAAAAAAAATTAATTAAGAAGCCATTTCTTCTTCCCCCACTAACCCCTCCTTTTTGGCCATTTTCACGCTTGAACAAACTTTTTTTTTTCTTCTCCACAGTTTACCAACACCTATTTAGCAAGGTTAAGCAATCCGCTGAATGTTCTTTGTGGCAGTCTCTTTTTAATTTTAGAGATTGGATTTAATTGGGAGAAATCGCTCACACCTTTTTCAGCTTGAAATTTTGTTCTTCTTTTTTTTTTCTTTGGGCAAAAATATACTATTTGTTAACTTACGGTAGCCATTTTTATTTTGTCCGTTGAGGTTTCGGGCTGTATTTCTATGTGACGACTGTCTTTGCTTTGTACTATTAAGTGACTCCAGTATTTGGAAATAGGTTTTGTTGCAAAAAAAAAAACACCTATTTAGCGGATCTTGGTGACTGATTCACCGCGGGAGGGAGAAAGCGGACCAGCGCTCGCTGGAGACCACTGAATCGCAGCGGCGTGAGAGAGAGGCGACATTGGCTAGTGGAGAGGAGAACGAGGTGGGTGAGGGTGCGGTCATGGCGGTGAAGAGGTTTTTCGGCCGGATCTGGTGGTGCGGTGGCTTAGATTGTTGTTTTTGTGGAGATTGGAGGAGGAAAGAAAAATAGTGATGGTGTTGCGGTGGAGATGAAGAAAGTGAGGGAGAAAGTATATGTGATTTCGCCGGCAAAAATGGCGACGTCAGCGGCCATGACTTTCTCCGATCGATTTTGGTCGTGAAAATAGGGAGAATTAGATATATGGAATTTCACTTTAAAAATGCCAAAAATAAATTAAAATGTTATTATTTTACATTTTATTATATAATTATGGTTAATAATTTTAAAAAATAGTTATGAAATAATATGACATTAATATATCTGTGGATATGACATGTCAATTATATAAGGCGAAATGGTCTGGTGAACCCTTATACTTGTATCAGTTTGTATTTTGAACCCTTCTACTTACACTTTTGTCATCTGAACCCTTAAACTCAATTAAAATGAGACTTTTAAGCCCCTCCAACCATGTGTATAACTCACTCTCCTTTATATAATTGACATGTCATATCCACGTCAGATATATTAATGCCACATCATAATTATTTCATAACTATTTTTTAAAATAATTGACCAAAATTATTTAATAAAATGTAAAATAATAACATTTTAATTTATTATTGGCATTTCTAATTCTCCCTATTTCACGACCAAAAGGAAGCCATCGCCGGCGTCGTCACCATTTTTCCCGGCGAAATCACATATACTTTCTCCCTCACCCATCTTCATCTCCGCCGCACACCATCACTATTTTTCTTTCCTCTTCCAACCTCCACAATAACAACAACCTAAACCACCAGATCTGGCCAAACTTTTCGTAATCCTCACACCCCAAATTGCTTACAAATACAATTTCACACCAACCTCTGCCGTGAAACTCGTCGAAATCTACCCATTATAGTTTCTCCCCTTCCCATTGTTTCATGGCCCAAACCATCACCGTCGTCGCTATTGTTGCCGGCGAAACCACTCATATTCCTTACTTTACCTGCCTTCATCTCCACCACATGTCACGACCATTTTCCTTTCCTTCTCCAACCTCACAAAACCAACAACCTAAGCCAACATACCAGATCTAGCCGAAAAATAGATTGTGGAAAAAAAGAAAAAAAGGGTTGGGCAGGGAATGAATATGGTTGAAAATGAGGTGTAATGGGTGAAGAAGAAGGAGTTTTTTAATTAATGGTTTAAAAAAAATTATTTTTTTTATAATTTTAAATATTTTTTAAGTTAAAATGCTCCTCACTCGCCTTAATAGGCGTGTAGTTACACACTTTTGCCAACTCAGACATCTTACTGCCACATAAGTCTGGTCAATGGTCGGAGGGATTTGCTAAATTGTGTTTTATTGAGTTTAAGGGTCCAGATGACAAAGGTGTAAGTAGAAGGGTTCAAAATACAAACTGATACAAGTATAAGTTCCACCATACCATTTCGCCATTATATAAAGGAGAGTGAGCTACACACATGGTTGGAGAGGCTTAAAAGTCTCATTTTAATTGAGTTTAAGCGTCCAAATGACAATTAATTCGGGGCAGAGGAAAATTAACAAACTAATGAAACGACAAGTGATGAAAACGAAATAAGACAAACATAGCTATAGCATATATCAACATCAACTAAATAAGTACACCAAATTCATAAATCATCTAACTATATGTGTATAGAGCGGAAATTTCGGTCAACTTTCCATTATATTAATATGAAAAAAATACATCTATAATATTATTTTGTATATTTTTTTAATATCTAAATTTTAATTTTGAAATATCAAAATAATCTAATATAATTTAATTTAAAAACTTAGTCAAATTAACTTTCAAACCGAGACATAACAACTATTTTGAAACGAATAAAGTGTGAACATGTCGTAAAGCACCCCGGATGACTTGCGTTGTCTGTTGATTGATGTTGATTAATTAATTTGAATTGGATCACATGAGCTATTATAGTCTCCTTTTATCAAATTTCTGAAAAATCAAGAGCTTTTTTTTCCTTTAAGCAAAGGATATATGTACTTCATTTTTCAAATAGTTCAAGGGTAATTTTGACCCTTTTTCGTTAATACAACTTAGGAAGATCATGATAGCTTAATCAAATCCTTTACCAAAGGGGATGTTTTTAGAATGTTACAATGATAATAAATTTCACCCCAAAAATGACACCTCAAAATGTAAGTTTCTACTTTCCTAGCCCCATTCACTCATTATTGTTAAATATATCTACTTTAAACAACTTAATTAACTTTACAAATTGAACAGTCATTTATGTAATGTGACAAACTAAAAACTATTCTTAAAGATGTACTTTTTGTTTGCCTCTATCACTGGACTCCTCAGCAAAGTCACTGTTTAAACTTTCGAATCGATTCCTTTGAATCTGATCATGATACATAGGATGGAACTCTGTTTGAAATGCCCTGTGCGTAACGTATGGTAACAAAGTGGCAACGACAACCACAAGTGTGACAAGCCAATAGAAAGGACTCGGAGCACAAGCTTCCACAAGAATTTTGTACGCGGTTGTAGATATTATAGGCGAAAGAGAGCCATAAACAACTAAAAACAAGTACCAAATGGCAATGCTGCCCCAAATGAAGAAGTGCTGAATCCAAGTGAAGTAGTTGATAGAGATTGCCATTTGACAATTGACTGTCCACACCACACACGTGTACATCATCACTCCGAGGACTCCGTAGTCAACTGGTTGACCATCTTTCCGGAATACTTGATGCACAAGTGAATTGGTGGTGCCAAAGAAGATGATCATAGAACAGACAACACCGTTCAACATCCAGCCTAAAATGCGACGCCAACTGAAAAGAATGTTCTTCGTTCCCTCTTCATAGAGCTTAGGAAACTGCAAAAGAGATGCTATGAGAGATATAAAGAAATCAAAAATCCTTCTCGACTTGCATGTATCAGTAACTTGAGCAAAAATTCAGATGAACGGGCTTCATAGATACTAAGCTATTCATTTAAATCTTGTAACTGAATCATCCAACTACATCTTCACATAAACAAAATATTATGCATGAAAGTACCACATAATTCATTTCACGTGCCTCGTCTAACAAAACCTTCTATCCCTTGTTGGTAATCCCTTAGAGAATCTTCACTTCTATCAGACCTCCTGCCGCAAAGTAATAATTAAGAAAAAAGATTTTCAAGGTTGAGGGCCTCTTGCTCACTGGTATAGTTGTATCCACTTGGGAAAGAGATCAAAGAATACATAAAACGTGGAAACGATGTAATGCCTTTTTGTAACCTCATCGTTGTGCTTTTGCCTAATCCTAAGTGCATACTTATATGTACGTGATTTATGCATTCACAACCATGTAAATGTTACCACTCCTTTATTTAACTTCCTTATCATGCTTTTGCCTAGCTGTAAGTAGGTGAATATGAAATAGTTTTTGTTAAAATAAATATATTTGTTTGCAGTGCTTAAAAGGAAGTATAAAATAGGAGACAAACCTCGAGACATAGGCGGGCAGAAACATCCTGATCAAAGACACCAAGAGCAATCACAGGAAGCGATGTGAAGAACACATTATATAATGACATATACCAGTCATTATAAGCAGGTCGGCCAGAGAAAGAAGCAAAGCCCTCGAACCAGAAAAGGGTCAACCCGAAGGCGATGTTCTTGTAAAAGAAGTAGCATAGCTGCAACCATGCCAAGGTGATATCAGGAAGATCATAAATGTCTCTAATTCACAACCGAACATGAAACTGGCTATTCACTTTATAGTGTGCCATACGTCTTAATGGTTTAAAAAAACTGTAAGCCTGCTTATATAATTATGTTTGCACGCCTGCTTAATTAAAAATATTCAACTCAATCCTGCAAATGTTAATTACATCAATTCAATTTGTACAAATAAGGTAAAAAAAGAATGGTACAATTCAAGATGAACAAAATGCCTGATGTGGTTTCTGGTCATATCCAATTTTATTTTTATTTCACCAAGAACAGATAGCGAATACTTACCATCATCGATATTCTCCTGTAGCACCAGTGGCCATGGACCAATAACAAGCGCTCAAGAAAACGGAATTGAGCTATTGCATAATCACTTGACATGACAGCCTAGTAAGATTTGCATAATCATCAGTTTAACTACTCTAAAACATTGACATTGTTTGGCAGAAAGCATATGTGCTCATATTGCCTACTACACAATTAGAAATCACAGTCTATCAAGAGAGACAAGAAGAGAGAACGTCTTCAGCAAAAAGCTTACGACTCCAAGCATTGACTAACTTCGTAAGTAGTCTTTATGCCAAAAAAACAGCAGCAACTGATAGAGGAAAAACAGTGTTACAGCTCCTGCTAAGTCAAAAATCCATATCAATGGCAGAATGTTGAAAGTTCAGAGGAACAGTTATCAGCAAAAGGAAAAGTGTCTCATACAAAAGAGCTAACATATATTAAAGTACCTCACGTTACTTCTGTTCTCCATTTTCCAAAATAGCTCACTAAACTTCATTAAGTCTCGACTCCTTGATTATCAATTCCTAATCCTCCAGAACTATGACTAATGACGAATAAAAACGTACTAAATTCAAGCTTGCTACAATTCGTAAAGTCGGACTATCCATAATGCAGACCAATCATAAGCAGCTACTAGGCTAGCAGAATTCCTACATTAAGAACTTGAAATTTGTGGATATGCAACACACCAAGTAGAAGACACAATTATCATCAAGTTCATTAGTCAGAAAGTTTGTTTCTGCTCAGAAAGTTAATTCACTGCAGAAAAAATAATACAACAGAAAGAGTAGATTGCTGCAAAACACTACATTATATAATCAAACAGTCATGTACCAGTGGATCTTACACTGCATGTTTTTTCCTTTAAAATATATCACAGTTGCATGATGTACTTATATCCTCATTTTTCAGTAGCTTTTTAGGCCTCCAACAGACCTTATAAAAGATATCAAAATTACATGTGCTCACAATCTAGGGAGAATAGATACAGCAATATGTACAGAAAAAACAGGACAGCCAAAGCTACTACGTAATCCCTCACCCAAACCCCCACTAGAGGAAAGATATCCACCCCTGACAAGGAAAAGGTAAAGTGAAGTGGGAAAACGAAGAAAAGGGAAGGGGAGGGTCCAAATGCTGAGAAATGGAGGAAGGAAAAAGGATAATACAAAAGAGGAAGAACTAGACAAAAATATTTAACCTGCATTCCTTCAACACCACTGATGCCAACCCCAACATCAGCCTCTTGCAGCATGCTTACATCATTTGCCCCATCCCCAATTGCTAATGTAGTTCGGTGTGTTTCAACTTTCACCAGTCTGGTAACCTGCATATCTTCAAATATTTTCGTCAAATTATTCAAATGGCCAACAAAATGAAATATTGAACAAACTTTGTATACAGCTCATGAAAAAATTTCTCTAAATACAAAACTGTAAGGGATAGCACTTACAAGAGCTTTTTGTTTAGGAGTGGACCGGCAGCAAATAACAGATGCACAATTTATTGCAAGCTCCAAGAATGATTTTTCTAGTTTTTTGTCAAGAGCAAATGACAATGATTTTCCATCAATGACCAAACCAAATGATGCAGTAGTTCCTCTGCTTGAGCTTACTTGTAACATTCCCTCACGTATTTGCTTTGTAATGCTATCATGTGAAGCCTAAGACAGTTGAACTTGGTCAAAAACATAAAATTAAAAAAAAAAAGTGTTATTGTAGGCAAAACAAATCCAAAATCCTGTACCTTTGCTATAGTCTCCTTGTTTCCTTGGTTTTCCAAGTCCAATATGTCTTGAGAATCTAAAGTAATTATGATTTGCCTCATATCTGGTCTTAATAAACTACAAGCATACCTAGAGGACATTCAGAAAGATGATGAGAACCCCATTCACTGTTTGATTATAGAAGTTGCATCATTTTACTATTAAAACCTACCCAATATTGATAGCCGTTTCCATCTTATCACCAGTTAAGACCCAAATCTTAATTCCAGCTTTTGCAAGTTTATCAATGCATTCAGGGACCTGTAGCAATCAGTTTGGAATTGGAGCAAGTCATGTACAACGCAAAGCGAAAAAAGGAGGTTGCAAACTACTCTGAATTGCATGCAATGTGCAACACAAGATTAAAGCTCACCCCTTTTTGAAGCTTGTCCTCAACAGCAGTAACACCAAGGAGAATTAAGTCCCGTTCAATCTTCTGAGCAGCAGCATCCACCAAAGCATCTCTATCTGCTGTTACAGAAGCTTGAGCATTCAAAAACTCTTGTTCCCATGATTGGAACTCTTTCTTATCAAGCTCACGGTAAGCTACAACAAGAGTTCGCAATCCTGCTTCAGCATATTGTTTAAGATGTTCCCTTGTTATACCCTCAAAGACCCGCCCATCTTTTGAAAGCTGTTCGAACATCACACTAACAACAGGAAATATTACGAGCAAGAAGATATTAGTCTAAATTAAACAGAATCGGAGGATTTGAATCATATTGATCACTTGATAAGAAAAACTAGACACATGAAAGGGCAGTGCACAAAGAGACAGACCTGTCTGCACCTTTGCTGAGGAGCAACAACTGATTCTCAGCATTTTTTACAATTACAGACATTCTCTTCCGCGAACTACTGAACTCTAAGACATGAAGGAGCTGATATGATCTGAAATGAAGACCACGTCATGCAGAAAGCAATAAAACTAATAAAGGAAAAGGGTAAAAATAATTCCATAACCAATTGATAGGTAAAGAATTGACGACGCCCTGATATAATTTTTAAGTTCATTGCAGCATTTTATTTTTTTTAAACTGAAGAAGCGTAGAGTTGTATAAGTTGCAGCATATTATTCATATCTCATTTTATCTCAGTATCAAAGCAGATTAAACATAACTGGTTTATAGAAACAATGAATCTTGCTTTGTTGTTGAAGCAAAAGCATCTGAATTGAGAATATTAGGGGCTGAGAGTAAGGAAGAGGATAGCATCCCAGTTTGGAATTTACACAATAATTCTTGTTGAATTGTGTGATCGCCTTATCTAAAAACATAAGCTGTTTTTTTTCTCTAAAGGAAGCACAAGAGGTTTGAAAGGTGAAACTTTCATTTATTTACATTAGGTCTTCAACATGTCCCTTTAGGTGCAGGTCTGATTTTTTTCTTCAGGACCAAGGACCTTTCTACTCTGATAACATGTGATCTTTCATATACAGAAGACACTTCTGATGCTTGGTTTCAAAAGATGTTGAAATTTCTTGTCAAAAAACTTTTTCAACTTCTCTATAAAGATCTTTTCAAACAAACAAGATTGAAGAGAAGTTTTTCATGTTTTAAAAAAAATTTAGAACATTTCTCAAATGAACTTTTGTTGCCTGTTTCTGAAACAACTTCCACCTTATTTATTTGTATTATGTTTTCAACAAATCTGAAGGACAAAGCTACTATTGTTGGTTGGCACTTGGCAGGCCACAAAACTAGTATTTAATCCCTGAGAAAATATCAACCAACAGAAATAAGCCCTGCCAGGGATTCTTCAACACCACACAACTAAAAGAGATGAAATAAAACAGAGTAGATAAACCACATCCCAAAAGGACAAAATAGGGAACTGTGGATGTATTCTTGGCTACTGGATGAGCAAACCACTTTCACATCTTTGAACAGAACTTCTGAATATTCAAGATTCCAATACAGGAAAAACCAAATCAAAGATTTACCTGTCAACCATCTTGCCACTCTGATGATCCAATTCATGCAGTGTAATTCTGTTTTGTGTTCTTTCAAAGAACTGAAACCCAAGTTCCCTTGATGCAATGACAAAGGCAGCTTCATCTGGTGACTCTGCTTCATAGGAGATCTCACCTGTTTTTTTGTTCACGTCAGGAATAACAGTATGACAAATCGCCAGCACTCTAAAAAACTTTTGTATCATGTCTCGATTAGGCTCATGGACCCATTGGCCATTCATTATACGCTCATCTTTGAAGTTGAATCCTTTAATAGACTTCTCTGAGTTAACAGCGGGGTCAGTTGATTCCTTCACGTCATTGGAAGTATCACCTACTTCCTGTTCTCCATCTCTTTTTTGCTTTGCCAGGGCCCTCTCTACCTCTGTCACAACATGTCCATACGCAACACCTGCTATTGAACATTTAACAAACTCCATGGAGTTGCATGTTAAGGTGCCTGTTTTGTCTGAGAGTATTGTGTCAACCTGACCAAGTTCCTCATTCAGATTAGATGTTCTTGCATGAGCTGGCTTATCTGTTTCCTCATAGTACATCTCCCTATCTTGATTGATGAATATGCTCTGTAAAACCTTCACAATTTCAATAGACACATATAGCGAAATAGGAATCAAGTACCCATACAACATAAGGGCTGTCAGGAAATGGAAAAATGCAGCCAGTGTAGCTCTTTTGGGATCATAAAACACACTTGTCTTGTCTGGGCGAAGATACCACCTCCTTAGTTTCCCACCAGAAATGTCATTTTTAGTTTCAATCCCGAAAAAGATAGATCCAATAAAAGCTATTGTAATCAAGGTACCAAAAAGAACATATATTATTTTATCCATCCTTTTCTCAATTCCACTCCTCTTAGAAGGAGGATCTGTAGAATTCTGCATGACTTTTGTGTCATGACCAGTAAAAATGACCACACCATAAACATAATCAGTATTGCGTAGCTTGGAACCTCGCAGAAGTATTTGCTGCACTGAAAGAGGGTTCTGCTGATTATCATAATACAGAGTTCCAATGAAAGTATAAAGATCTTCATTTGGATCTTCACACTTAACAACACCTTTAAAATTTTGAAAAGAACCATCGTCTTGCAGGGAGGATGTGATATTTAGTGCATGCTTCACCTTAAGGTTAGTCTCTCCATCAAGATTGGAGGTTTCCACATAACATATCCCATCCTCGAAGCTTGATGAAAGCAAAAGCAAATCAGTGGGGAAATATTGATCCTTGTACACCTTAATAAGATCACCAACTCGTAAACTTTTCCATCTAGTCTCTTGGAAAGTATGATTTTCAGTGTATACGTTTACTTTCCGGTTATTGGCTTCAATATCCTGAAAAAGATTGCATAAAAAAGAACTAAAATTTTACAAAGAAAGACCATTGAATATATCTTTGAACTTGCTTACAACTAACCAAAAGCATGCCAAGTTGCCAACATTTGTTTTTGTCAGACTGCCAGAACCAAAGGCATGCCAACATAGACTAAGAGCAAACTATTGATCAGAAAGGAAAAGCACAACCTTGCAATTACACAACTAAAGACATCAGAAAGTCCTAGTGATGTTTTTCGACATGACATCCAGATCACTCACATTATAGTACATCTGATTTTACACCTGAGATACATGCTGCAACAAACAGTAACTATTCTAAGTAAATTATCCTTTTCAAAGAATCTTTTTCACCAGGGAAATAAAAAAGTTGAAACACTTCAACCAATAGGGAAACAAAATGTTTTAAAGTAACAAATTTCATTTTAAAAAATTGTATCAAGTAGTCAACGTTTGTGCTTGAAAAAATATCTTTGTATTTACTAGTCATTTTGGGAAGCTCAATTATAGAACATGTTCATTAAGGCAATGAACCCGAGGGTCAAGAAAGGCACTGCATTTATTTATTTATTCCAAATAGGTTCTTCTTTTTGAAGTTGCTTCACTACTATTAGTAAAAAAGTGTCACTACACATCTCTTTGGTTTCTATTTTCACAAGCATTGTTGCCTAGACACATTATAAATATATTACAAGAATCTACTTAACATGTCTATCAGCCTCATTATGAAATCTACACTGCCCCAAAGTCATTGTCCTTAGTTGCTAAACCACATTGGCCAAGTTAAATCATAGTTCATTTAACCATTCATAAAAGCAAAACCATTTTAGTGATTAATTTTCACCCTAGCTAGAATTGATCGTGATTGGTGAACAGGGAGCTATTTGATCCCGGACGAGGAAAACAGAGCATAAAAATCTATGAAAGAGGATTAACCAGTAGCTAGCACAAAAGATTCTCAAGCATCAGATACATTAAGAATATACCTGCCTTTTGCGCCTCCAATCTTCGATGCCTTCTTTGGCCATCGTTGCCCCAATCACAACCAGCAAAGGTGCTAAAATGCTGCTGGCTGTATAGGGAGCTAGAGGACTAAATGAAACACAAGCAACTACAAGAAAGTATATATTTGCAACCCTTCTAAATTGTTCAAACAATGATTTGGGTATGAAATTAATTGCTGTGTACTTTGTAGTAGAAACATAATTCCCCCTATAATTTAGCTGGACCTGTTCTGGATTATCAGGATCATTACAATACACAATTCTTGAAAAACCCCTCTTCCCAATATGACCATGTTCCTCTTTAAACGAGCACTTCATGCACGAAAAACTATATATCTTACTAAAACATATTTTCATCTTATCACCTGCCATTTTCTCTCAAAAAAAAAAAAAAAACGATACACTAAGCTCCCACTATGCAGGGGTCCAAGAAAGGCCGAACCACAAGGGTCTAAAGAAAAAAAAATAAATGAACCAGTACTACTTACAGCTTGCCACCGAGACAAAACAAGAAAACAAGAATGGAAGAGTTATTAACGTCAAGATCCTTCTTTTCTCATGTTTTTAACTTAAAACTGCCATAAAAATCCAGCAAAATACCAAAACTGATAATGGGGTTTCAAGAAAAGTAAACCCTAACAATTAGTTTTCCTGAAAATTCTTATCTTTGTTCTTTAGTACTACTACTACTACTACTACTAAAGATCCCTTACTTGCACAGTTCCACTGTCGGTGAAATGACAAATATGGTCTAAACTCCAACTTTTTCTTACATTTACCTGCAAGAAGAACAAGAAACTTAGAAACATCCACACAATGGAATACAGACAATCTTGCTTCCATAAATTTTTCAAGAAAGTGATTTTGGTTAAGATTAGGAGAGAAAAAAAGAAATAAGGACTTTCTAGTTGGCCAACAAAATGTGTCAATTTTATGTTTTGCTGTTTCACAAGTAAATACTCCCTCCATTCCATATTAAGTTAATTATTGAGGTGTTAAAAAAATAGATTAAAATATAAATTGAACTTGATTTTTCATTTTTATCTTTATTAATTATTATCAAATTTATAATTAAAATAACTAAATATTAATTAATCACTAATTTCAATACTAACTAATAAAAAATAAAATTAGAAGAACACTTTAAAAATAGTCTTAAAAATTAAATAATTAAATTAATTTAAAAAATAAAAAAATATCTTAAAAATTAACTTAATATGAAATTAAGAAAGTGGAGTACTTAATAAGAGAATGAACAGTGGAACTATTGTACTAGTACCAAATATAGCGATGCTTTTAGCGGAACTTTGACTTACGTGGACTGACTACATGTCGTAATTCATCCTAACCGTACACGTGGCGGTGATGTAAATCGGTGTCTAATTTGGGTCAAGATTAACGACGACTATAATGTATTTTTGTGGAGGACGACGTTATATATTGTAACCATTTGGACAAGCGCGTGGTTCGATGAAAATAATCTATTTTTTAGTCTATTTAACAAAAGAATGGTGTTTTTTTTAATATTTTAATTTTAATTTTTCACGTGGTATGTTTAAAGTCACAAGATTTAAGAATGTTTTGATATATTTAACATATCTTTAATTTAAGATCACAAAATTAAAAAATCTTTTTTATTTTCATAAATTTTGTGTCAAATCAAACTAAATCGTTCTTTTTTAAACAAAGGGAGTACTGAATATGGTGTATTAATAATGTTGGCATTAGTTTTACTAGTTTAAGTAATGTTGAAATTATTTCCACACATAATAATAAAAAATGATCTTAAACTACGTAAAATTAAACTAAAATGCCTTTAGTTAATAATTTGATCTTAAAATCTCTTCGTCGTCACTAGTTTGGTGCGGAAATGTCCCGATTTATTACTTATTCTACTTCAATCTAAAAAGATAAAAAAATAATCTTATTTTATTATAATTATTTTTATCATTATCTAAATAAAAATTAATTATGAATTTGCTATTATCTTATATATACGAATTATATTATCAACGAAAAAGTTATTTGAGTTATTTTATATTAATTGTTAAAGTGTTTACGGGAATAAATTATTTCCTACTTAATTATATATTAAAGTGATTTTAAAAAATAAAATAAGAATTGAATTCTTTAATAAGAAATTTTTTATTAGAAATATAAAAATTTAAAAAGAAAAAAATACTAATATTTTTATCAGGAAAATTACTTTTTTTTTACCTATTAAAGAATAATAGGACATTTTTTAATCACTATTACCAGTAAGAATACTTTTAGACTAAACAATTAATTAATGACATTTTATTCAATTTCACATAACATAATTTTTTTTGTTTAGCCTTTTCCATTGTTTCTCTTCAATGCTTTCTAACTCTTTTGAATTGTCATTTTATTTGTGTGGCTGTTTAATATTTCTCAAGTTATACCAAAGTAAATGTAGGAGTCATTCTTAAGCAGATATCTCGAGTTTCGGTATAAAGTTGCTTTTGTAGATAGCGTTTTACCTCATAAAAACTTCTCGATGCGTATCTGAATTTAATCAAACTTTAATATAAATATCAAACACCAACTGAGAAGCCAAAAAAAAAAAAACATACATCAAGTCTCACAAGGGAATTATTGACTATCAAACAAGGTCTATAATCAACAAAAGAAAGGGGCTATCGAGGATTGGATGGGGGAATAAACTATTTATTTGTGGTCAAATTATTCGAAGAGGATAATATATTAAGGTCATTATTAAAAACTGTCAATAGTTATTGAAAATGAACAATATCATGACACATATATTTGGAGGGAGATAAATAAATGTGCAGATTTTTTGATGAACAAAAGCTACAAACATGCAACAAATTTAATAGTTTGAAAAGACACACTAAGAATACAGTGGCGGATCCATAAATTTTATTTCATGGATGCTTAATTATTTTTAGTTTGAGAATTGCTATATAAAGTGGGTGCTTAGTTAATACATTTGAATAAATTATTAGATATTACAAACAAATATTAGTGTTATTGCAAAAAGCAATGAGTGCTTAAGCCATACATCCGCCACTGTAAGGATATATAGTTTATTCTCCAGTATATTTAGAGCATGCTTGGATAGACTTTTAGTTTATGACTTATAAGACATAAGTTAATATTTTGAGAAAAATATATAAAGTTACCACTAAAGTTGTCTCGAATTTTTAAAAAGACACCTTAACTTTGTGGGTGTCCTATTTCTCCATTGAACAATTTAAAAGTGTTAAAAATATCCTCTTTTCACCCAATCTCAATTGCAAGAAAAGCGGTGCAATCACGCACCAATTGTTGTTTGACACGTATTAAATTCTTTTAATTTTTAATTTTTAGTTTCATTTTCATTTTTTCTATTTTTATTAACTTTATTTTCATTTTTTCCCTCTTTCTTCTTAAATCTTCATAACTCAAATCCTTTGTTCTTTGTTGTAAATCCTCCAAAAGTAGCAACCATTGTCGCCTTCAACGTAGCCTCCATGATGCTTCCCTATTACAACACTATTTTCGCGACTAAAACATCACTAAAAAAAATCAATTCAACTCTCAAGTTACTAAAGCAAGGTAATGAGACCAAAAAAAAAACAGAGTTTCATAGTACTCTCTAATCAATGGAGTTCACATTTGTTTTTATTTTATTTTTTTAAAAGAGGAAAAAGAAACAAAGAAAAGCAAGAGACAAGAAAAAAAAAGAGATAAAAATGGATGAAGTAAATGATCTTCTAGGTTGAAGTAGATGAAGAAAAGATAATTGGATTTTGAATTTGAGTGAAGAAGATAATGGGGAAGATGATGCAAATTAATTAAATAATTAATAATAAAGAAATAAAACAACACATGGCACTTTAAAACTGGTTAGTGGCAGTGAAAAGACTGAGTCATGCGCCTTATGTGTGTGGTAACAACCAAGACGAGGAAATGGGTCAAAATGACACATTTACAAATATATTAAATAGTTCTGTGGGTGATAGAATACTTCCAAAGTTAAGGTGTTTTTATGCAAATACGGGACAACTTTAGTGGTGACTTTATGTCTTTTCTCTAATATTTTCTAACTTTTAACTTTTTACCTTGTTTTGTTATTTTAGCTTTAAAATAAGTATTTATAAGCACCTTTTAATTTCACCTAAATACTGTAAAAATACTTAAAAATTTACTTTGGTTTTAAAATATTAAAATAAATCAATCCAACACATATACTTAAGCCATGAATAATATTAAGAAATCAATTTAGTTCTCCTATGTACCACAAAAAAAATATTTGTTGATGTTCTTGTTTCTCCACACTTGAGATTTTCTAAATCTCAATTTTATTTTATTTTTTAAAAAGGTTTAAATATTGAAGAGTTTTGTTGAGTCTGAAACAGGTGAAACAACTTTTAATATTGCAGTAGAGGAAGTTTGCTGGATTTGTAGTTTGTTGCAAAATGGATCATTTATGATTTTTATCAGTTTGCTAAAAACAAAAATTAGGAAGAAAAAATCATCACATAAAATGTTAAACTTTCTAACAATATAGCTAAGATAATACATATATGATATACTAGTTACGTGAAAAAGAAAAATAAGATTCAAATACTGCATTTACAATAGATAATACATATATTAATGAGTGAAAAAAATAATAAGAATCTAATACTACATTTACAATAGATAATACACATATTAATGACATGAGAAAAGAAAAATAAGAATCAAATATTGCATATATGATATCCTTTTTTTTTATATATATATATATACAAAATTATTTTCTTCAATTTAATATGTCTTCGGAAATAGTATTTCTATCTCTACAAAATATGATTAAGATCTGTGTATATTTTATTCTTTCTATTATCCCTTATAAAATTAGACTTCCCATATATATTATTGTTAATCTGTTATTGTTGTTGAGATTACTTCTCAATGCTACCAACGAAAGGTCACCAAAATTTATGTCAAAAGTCTTGTTCAGGCAGAATTGTAAACGACGATCAAAGAAAATGGAAAATAAAGCAAAAATTGTAATTCCGAGTGCCTTTTCAACATTATTGTCAAAATATCTGTTCCTTCCCCCCCCCCCGCCCCCCCTAAAAGGATGTGTTACTTTTTTTCATCCAAGGTAAAACTAAAGTCCATTAATGTACTGTCGTGCAGTCAAACTTGTTTCTCCCATAAAAGAAAAAAAGAAAAAAAAAATACTTACTATAGTTTTTTTTTTTTTTATATATATATATATATATAAATGTATAGATAAATTACCCTTCTCTCTCTTCAATAAACGGCGAAGATTCGATCAGAGTAGCCGGGGACGACTAACTTGCAACGTTACAACTATAATATCTTCCGATTCCTAATCATCAATGGCGGAGTAGTCCAACCGTTTCATCCCCAAATTCATCTTCCTTAAACGTCGCCGTTTTTATCTGGATTTGGATTTTCCGGTCAAAGTCTAGTCAGATTGAGTCCTCGAAATTCCTCTTATGCATATCAGCTCGCATCGGAACCCTAGGTCTGCACTCATTTCTGATTGAAATTTGTTGTTGCAATTCTCCGGATACCAGATTTATAGCTGTTATAGTTTGCTCAAGATCAAATTTATTCGCGATAGTACAATATCTGTTTCCTTTGCTTGTTTTATTGGATTCGTTTAGTGTTAATTCCATGATGTGATACCTAAGCGTTAGATTTTGAGACGATTTATTGAATTCAGCTGCATTGGACTTGAAGTTATTCCGACTCTACTTGTTTTGTGATACATGATTTTAGATGTTGACTTATTTGCTATGTTAGCTGAACTAATTCGTATCACATGAATTTCTATGTTTTTTTATTGTTTTTCTCTTCTGTTTACTAGTTTGCATATTTCAACTTTTCTTTCTGTTTTATTGCTATTTTACATGACGATAGTGTTCACTTGGGATCTATCCAGACAAAATGCTTGTGTCCTTACTTTATTCTTGTTAACATATTGAAGCTCATAGGGTACACCGCCAATTGAAGAAGCAAAATGTTTCTAAAAACCTAGTGGCATTTTATAATTTCTTTCTTCACGAAGGGGAGCAACAGTAAAGTTGTCTCCGTGTGACTTATACGTCATGGATTAGAACTGTGGACCAATTTATTCATTTTCTTACTCTGTCTCTCTCTCTCTCTCTCACACACACACACACAAAAACTCTTGTGTGTCTCATCTTATTTCAGTTTTCTTGTTTCTTCATTTCATTATCTTCATTCATTTGGCCCAGCAGATTGCTTTGTCAGTTCTGGAGTGTACTCAGGCCTCAGCTTCTAGTGTCAGATTGCATCTAGCCTTCGACTATTTTGGTACTCCACTGCATTTCTGGATTGTACTCAGGTTGAATATTAGATTATCTCTGTGAGCGGTCTCACTGAATATATTGGCCAAGGTTTGTTGTCTTATTTTCGCGGACATTTTCAAGTATTGTTCAGAATCGTTGACGGCAATTTTGTGTTTGAAGGTGATCAAGGCAAGTCATTATGATCAAGGTTGTTGGGTTATAAAACTTGTCAATCTGAGAGATAAAAGTCGACCAATTAGATCTAGTGCATTTTAGGAATTTATTCCTGTTGAAGTTATTGGTAGGGGAAGTTCATCTCATGAGGTAGCTGGAGCTATAAAATATCTTGTGGATCACAAGCAAAATGTTATATAACTGGAAGAAGCCTCACATTCTTTTCTCTACAGTGCTTGATGGTTTTTATATTGCAATATAACTAGCAATGATGGAACAGCTAACAGAGAAAAAGTTCCCTGTCAACGCAAAAGATTATACATTATATGAGGAAGTTGGAGATGGTGTCAGTGCAACTGTGTATCGGGCTCTGTGCATTCCTCTTAATGAAATTGTTGCAATCAAGGTTCTAGATTTGGAGAAGTGCAACAATGATCTGGTATGTCTGCTATCTATATATGTCTTTGAGATACGCTAGATGTAAAATGCCCTGGTGTTGAATATGGTCAGAAGTCAGAATGCTGGTGTTGCGCACCTCCATTTTGATTTAGATATGTTCTTGTTACCTGGTTATTTTTTGTGAAGTATCTTTTTTCTTGAAAAGGAATTGGGTATATTGTTTGAAGGTTGCATGATTGTATACTTATTTGATCCATCTACATAAGGAGGCAAGTCTCCTAGACTCTTGTCTACTATAGATTCAGACTTGTACTAGTCTATACTATTAATAAAGCCCCAACTCTTTTGAGTAAATATCTTGTTCATGCATTAAAGGTTGAAGCACAGTGTTCTCAGGGTTGTATTACAGTTCTAACGAAGATAGGGTTACATTAGTGTGATACTATATTCTACTGTCTGCTTTTAGGCCATCGACTCTTTTAGTTTTTACATACGTCTTTCTCATATTTTATCATCTTTTATTAAACAGATTAATCTAATTAAATATAGAAATTGAAGTTACGACATTCACTTGTGCAGAATGTACATCATCTCCAGTAATTATTTTGGCAGAATGTGCCACATTTATTCATAATTAATACTCCCTTCAACAGAAACTCTTTTAAGGAGCATTCGTGGGCCTAATGTATGCCTCGTTTCAATTGCTGAAGCTTCCAGAATATTTTTTTGTGATTTGAATAGGATGGAATCCGGAGAGAGGTCCAGACCATGATCTTGATTGATCATCCAAATGTATTGCGTGCACACTGCTCATTCACTGCAGGTCATAGTCTTTGGGTTGTCATGCCATTCATGGCTGGAGGATCTTGCCTTCATATCATGAAATCTTCTTATCCTGATGGTTTTGAAGAGCCTGTAATTGCTACATTATTGCGCGAGGTCCTCAAAGCCCTTGTATATCTTCATTACCATGGACACATCCATAGAGATGTAAAGGTATCACTGTGTTGTCTGCTTTTGTGGAATAACAGTTTAAGCATTCTTTACTAATTGTTTGCTGAAGAAGAGAGATGATGCTTCTTTTTTGTACTTATGATTTTTAGTCTAGGATTTTGAGCCTCTTTGATATCAAGTTGTGTTATGTTCTGCAGAAAATACAAATTCACATGTGGTCTAGATCAAATTTCTTAAGTTTCTCTTTCTCTTCACCCTTCTTCCTCCACTTCTTTTCTCCCCATCAATAACATTTTCTTCCCTCATTGTTAACCAAATTGGCAAAGTTATTAGCACATGGGAATGGTTTTTAGCTAATCTTATCTGAGCTACTCTCATTTTCCTGACTCCAGCGTGCATACTGATGTCACTTTCAGCTTTGACTTATATTTTGGTATGTGTTCTTTGCAGGCTGGGAACATTTTGATTGATTCAAATGGTGCTATTAAATTGGCAGATTTTGGAGTTGCTGCTTGCATGTTTGATACTGGTGATAGGCAGCGTTCAAGAAATACTTTTGTTGGAACTCCATGCTGGTAAGTTCCCTAGCTGCGGCGAGGTGTAGTTTTTATTTGTTAGTGTCATCATTATAGGAACCAACTCTTTTACTTGTAATTGCAATTCTTTTTTTTTTTTTTTGAATTCTTAAATAGGATGGCTCCCGAAGTGATGCAGCAACTGCACGGATATGATTTTAAGTAAGTATCTGATCTGCATATCTGTTCTATTTTTGGTTCTAGGTCACGTCTCATGCCTTCAAATAATTGTTTCAAATTAACAGAGCAGATATATGGTCGTTTGGAATAACAGCCCTTGAACTTGCTCATGGTCATGCACCATTCTCCAAGTACCCACCCATGAAGGTTGATGGATGTTCATTGCTATACAAAACAATCAAGGAAGTGGTTTCAAGTTTTCTGAAAATTTGTTCTTTTGTGATCCTTTCTTTCTCCTTGTAATTCAGGTTCTGCTGATGACCCTACAGAATGCACCTCCAGGCCTGGACTATGAACGGGACAAGAGATTCTCTAAGGTTTGTGTGTTTGACAAACTTTTCATTCATTTGAAGTTTGGTTCTGAATTTTTGGTGCTTTTGCAGTCTTTTAAAGAAATGGTTGCTGCTTGCTTAGTAAAAGATCCAAAGAAGCGTCCGTCTTCTGAGAAACTTTTGAAGCACCCTTTCTTTAAACAAGCACGAGGACATGATTATTTGGCACGTACAATCCTTGATGGCCTTCCACCTCTAGGTGATCGTTTTAGGATGCTTAAGGTCTTGTGCCCATCTTATACTGTGCTTTTCTGGCTGATAGCATTTCCCAATTATACGGAAATCATATGTGATTCTGATTTGTACAATTTGAACTGCTCTATCAGGCTAAAGAAGCAGATTATCTTTTACAGAACCAGGCAATGTATGAGGACAAGGACCATTTGTCACAGGTGAAAACTGAATGTGCCTAAACTGCAGAACGTGGTAGAGAAATCTCACGATTCACAAATGTGTCCACAGCATCTTTTTGTGTTTCATTGCTGGAATTAAAGCATTTTTCTGCTCTGGGTTTTTGGCCATTGGTTGCGAGTCTGTATTTTATATTTATACTTGTTAAGCTTCAATCCTCTAAAGTAGCTTACTTCGTATATCAAATGAAAATGAAAAATTCCCCCTCCCCTCCTCTCCTTCTTTTTTTTTTTTGAATAAGCAAGCAAAAAAATGCCTCTTTTATTCTAACTACCAAGAACTTTAGAAATGATAAGAGGAAGGTCCTGAACTACACTTGATTTTGTACGTGTTATCCCATTGAATTCATTTTTAATTCGCTCTTAATTTTTTTTGGAAAACTTTCATAAAACTGTTGTAACCTCATCATTGTTGTTGCTAATTATTATTACTTCCTCCATTTTTATTATTATACACATACATAGAGTGTGTCAAAAATATCTACTATTATTCAAGTATACAGCAAATCTGGATAATAAGCAAGGTGAGAGGCTGTATTCTTTCCACTTTTTTCTCATACATTCACCATGATTTTGGAGAACCATAGTTAGCAGTGGTGTGTGTATTTGAAAGCTCACCCAGAGTTGTAACCTTGTTTACGATTGTATAGTTGAGAGACATGCTAGAATGTGTATACAAATTTGAGAAGACTTCAATGAGTTTGGGGAGGCTTGTATTGCTACCGGATATAATTCCATCACAAACTATATCACTTAAAATAGCTATTTCTGTTTTAGTTGGGAGGTCAAAGTACACAAATGACTGTTTTGTGTTTTGTTGTAAATATACTTCTAGCTCTTAAGAAAAAATTATTATTAGCACGAAATGGGCCCGAATACAGCAAAACAGAAATATATGATTCTTAGAGATGATACCAACTATGTTACAGATTGAGGTGAGTGATCCTATTTGAGAAAGAACCTTGATGTGTTTTATTCCATCGTATTTGAGAAATCAAATTTGGCATCAGATGTTTGTGTAGCTTATGCAAATATACACACAAAGATATATTCAAGGTCAATCTTAATGTAATTCTGTATATTCACTGATGCAGCAAGAGTATATTCGTGGTATCAGTGCTTGGAATTTCAATCTGGAGGATCTGAAGAACCAAGCTGCTCTTGTATGTACTTATTGTCCATTCACTTAGAACAATTGATTTTAGGTAACAATGTCTAGTGTCTATTAAATTTATTTATCCTTTCTTTATGGTGTCTGTAGCTTCCAGATTTTGACGACATTCCAGATGCTGAAGATTCAAGTACCAGGGGGAAGCTAAGGGAGGGAAATGGTGACGTTGGTTCTGTAGCAGAAAGGCATAATCAATCGAGTGTCCTATCTCACGAGGTATTCATATTAACCATGTTGAAGAACTATATTACTTCTCTTTGTATACTATTCCTTCTCGATGGATTGATGCTGCAATATAAGCCTTCTGAAATTCTTGTCATACTCAATTGCCTCCAGTCTGATATCTCTTTGGACTGGATATTTTTACAAGTTATTCAAATGTGTCCTTCATTATCAGATTTATAATTGTTGATATCTCCATTCAGGATGAGATGAATGACAATCATGATTTGGATGGTTCACTTGCTGCATTTCCTATTAAGCCTCTTCAAGCACTCAAGTGAGAATTTTGTCTTCCTCCTGGTTCTGCTTCTTCTATTGGCATTTGATAGTAAATCCATCGTCACCAACCCAAATTATAGCCAGTTGGTTTCATTATCCAGATGTGTGTGTGTGTATTTACATATATAGTTATATTTTGCTATTTGGAATGTGGTATTCCTTGGAAGCACAACCCTGTTTGCATTATAGGTATGTCTAGCTGAGTCTGGTACATTAAGGAAAGTGATGTTGAAATATTAATACCTTTCTTGATGTTCAAGTGCTGTGGGTATAATGATCCGAGGTATAGAATTAGCATAGCCGTCATGCTAGTAATTAAGTTAAATGTGTATAAAATTAGCCAGTAATTGAGTTAAAGGTACAGAATTAGCCTGTTGGTTTTATGATCAAGGTCTACCGATTTTCCTATGTGAAAGATTTAAAAGTTTTGGTTCTCATTGAGTTAAATAATGTGGTCCAACCTTCATTTTGTCTGGAATATCTTTCAACTAGCTCTTCCTCCTGTGATTGGACTTGAAAGCATGCTTGCATCAGATTAACAGATGAATGAAGTTACCTGCTCACATAGTAGAAAGTGAGGATAAGTTTGTTGAAGGAATCATTGTCGAAGAAAAGGGAAAGTCAATTAAGCAAAAAAGTTCCAGAAATTGTGGAATTATTATTATTAATAATCCTTTTCAAGGAAAAAGTGGAACTATTATATTTCCGACTTGTAAGTTTTTTGTTCCTTGTGAAATTTATGTGTATATAAAATGTTGTACCAATGCAGGGGATGTTTTGATATGTGTGAAGATGACATAACTGCTAGTAGTCCAAGTTGGGAAGATACTATGCGATCAGAGTCTAATCAGCAGAATGATATGCTGTCACTAGCGAAAATTGAGGACCAAGATGGTGGAAAAGATGATGGTGAGAATCTGCGACAGAGTAGCTCCTTGCCACGTTCTGTTATTCCTGGGCATAAAAAGTTTTTTAGTGGTTCACTGCTACAGGATAACGCTCTTTCACCCAAAAAAGTTGTTACTGATGGAGAGAGGTATATTTATTTGTTGTGTTCACAATTGAACTGCTGGAGTTGGTCAACGTTTTCTGAAAACAAAAACAGTTGCAATATGGATGAAGATAGCTATTATAGGATGGTAATACTACTAATTTGCTAGTAGATCATGGTATTCTCTCAAAAAGAAAGGAAGGGCATTGAAAATGTGCAACCCCAAGTTAGTCGATGCTTGTTCCTGAAGTAAATGTTATTCAGTTGAAATTTTCTAAAAAAAAACATCTGCAAAGATTACTAACCAGTAACCAGGAAGTAGTGGGATTCTTGTGCTTTATGGGTTCTGAATATTCTGAGTGTTCTAATTGTGTAATGCGGGTGAATTGTTTGAGTACTTAGGTGCTTCAAGTTCCTGCCAATTTTACTTATAATTTTGACATCAGTGATGATAGTTTTTCTAGAATGCACTTTATCTACGACCTACATGGTTCGAGTTTTGATGTTAGCTGCATGTAGAACTTTTTGTTGGAGTCCGTGTCATCTTAAAATCACATGCAATGATTGGCAATGGTTCAGTCTACATTTTCCATATTTCGAGCAGTAAATTGTTGTTTCAAGCTGTGTTACATTGTTTAGTTCTATATGTAGGGAATATCAACATCCGAAGTACCAGTCTGAGCGAAACTATAGCGGCCCATTGCAGTACCGACATAAAAAAGATTTAGGTAATCTGGTTTCTGACAAAGAATTTAGACTGCGTGATGTTTAAAAAACACAAATTCCTCCAGATTATTATGAGTTCTGATTTTCTAAATGACTTTGTTTTGTTACCTTCCCTTCTGAGTCTCTGGATAATGCTTGTCGCAGGAGAAGATTCATCAGAAGGAGCTGTTGTCCAACGCAAGGGACGTTTTCAAGTCACATCAGCAGATCTAAGTCCCAAGGTATATATACTGTGCCTTCTTGCATTGATTGTCAGGTCAGCTATAATAATGCATTATGAAGGGGAGTTTTCTTCAGTGACCAGATTCCGTCTATAATACATGTGAATTAACACCAAATCACTTGCAAAATGAAAAAAAAAAAAACACCAAATCACTTGCAAAATTTTTAAAAACACACACACACACACACAAATCACTAGTGCATACAAACATTGGTTTATTCAAGGATATGAACAACAAGAGTGGAAAAGGTTGGGTTAGGGGGTAGACTGTGGATAACCTTTAGACTGTTGTATTTTTTGATGACCATGCTTTGTTTTCTTGTTACAAGCATTCCTCATACCTTCCTAAGTGATTGTTACCTGTGCCAAATCCCGTTTAATATAAGTGAAGCTGAAGATTTGCCGCTTTGTTGATCACCAAGAAAAAAATTTCCTTCATTGTGTTTAGCATTTAGTGGCAATATTTTCCTTCCACATACTTGAGTTTATGGTGCATTTAGAGCGCAATATTTGTTCATGATTTATCCAATAAAATCATTTTTTTCTTCATAAAAAAAGAAAAGAAAAATCCTTCCAGGTTGGTTTGGGAAAAATTTGTTCTTTGGTTTTTGTCGGATTCTGAGCTTTTCTATTAAAGATCTCTTAATTAAGAGGAGTGAAACTTTCTATGTAAGAGTTAAGACCGTTTGCTTTGTAACATGAGCATAAAATGATTTGTCAGGGAATTTGCTTTTTAGTTCTTTCTGCTGCTGTCTCCTTTCTATTTCCTTAATAAAGTTGCATTCTGCATGGGTTTCTTTAGTTTCACTTTCAGCATTGACTTCCCTGTTTGGTGTTCTCATGGTAAGTATCAAACTTAGCAATCTCTCTTTAGGCGATGATGGCTTCGTAACCATTGCCTCTTTTTTTTTTCACTTGTTCAGGAACCTACAAGCTATTTCTTTAACCCAGTTCAGGGAGGTTCTACTAGTGCAATTAATCTAGGTCTAGCAGCTGCTTCACTACTTCCAACATTGCAATGCATTCTACAGCAGAATACTTTGCAAAGGGTAATTTCTACTACATCAAAATCTTGTGCATCACTGTTGCCTGTTGCTAATCTGTTCTGCATCTTGTTAGGAGGAATTAGTGAAGCTGATCAAGTTCGCAGAGCGAGGATCTGGTAAATTATCTATTTACATTTGGTCCACATTTGACCACATCTCCTTTCGATGTTGAATGTTAACTATATTTATGTGTTGCCCCTGACCGGCTTGTTATTTACATCTGTTTAAGTCAACCCTATAGACTTGGCTGAAGCTGGGACCAGTGATCTTCCGCAGGTAATTGTTTGTTTGTGTGTTATGTAATATGATACTAGAAATGGTGCCAAGTTGTATTGAAAATAACGTATTTTTAATTATTAAAAGAGATAAGACCAAGCAATTAGGAAATAGAGTGTTGTAGGGATACCAGTTATCCCTTTGACCATTATTATAATGTGAGAGTGGGGTTTATATTGAGTTTTGACTCTTTTTCCATGAAGGCCTAAGGGTTAAAAGTTAGAACTTTTATAGTAAAGGAAGGGGTTGGGGTGGTGTGCCCTATCCCATGCATGAGTGTGTAAAAGAAATGCATGGTGTATGTCTGAATTATGTCACGCTCCTGCATCCTCCTAACATCAGCACTTCCATTCTGCAGATGCCTGCTACCTCTGTTAGGGAGAGAGAACTGCAATCAATGGTCATTCAATTGCAACAAAGGTATGATATTCGTTGACAAATTTGAACTTGATTGCTTGTTATGGAAAACTGAAGGCTCATCAATTTTCAGCATTGGAAGTCTTGTGGAAGAGTTGCAGAGACAAAAGATGAAAAATGTTCAGGTATGTGCTGTGCAATTGTCGGGGAAGTCCTTTCCTTTATTTTCTTCCAAAGATCTGATTTTTTTAGAACAAAGTTGAAAACGGAAAATGAAAATGCAGTGCTGCTTTATTCTTGCACTGTTGTTATAAAATTTCCAAGAAACCATTGATGACATGTTTTTCTCAAGTTGTCATTTCTGGCTTGCAGTTGGAAAAGAAATTGAATCGCTGATAAAAACTAGAGGATATGAAGGCTACACTACATGGTTGGTGAAGTTACTACACATGCTTGTGCTGGGGCACATCGTTAAGTTACTTGGCGAGTGGGTTGTATTTTTTGTGTACCATATGTGTGAATGTAAAGTAGGCACCCAAATTTTGAGATGCTATTCATTGTCAGAATCTTGATTATCTATTGTAATATACCAATTGGGTATTGTATTTAAGTTGTCCTTCAATATTAATTGAAATTCTAGGTGCAAAAAAAATGCAGCTTGTGTAAATCACCCTTGCGAAACCCAGACCCTTGTTCCGAAATAAACCTAATAAACCTCTATGGAGGAGTTTGGTCCATTTGATATTCCTAGTGTTGATATTTTGAGTTGTTGATTATGTAACTTATATGTCAGATTTTTATTTTTTATGTTAAAGATAGCTGCTTTTTTTTCCTTTGTTTGGGGGTGTTAGCTAGGAGAGCTTTAAGTGGTTAAAGAAAGGTCAAATAACTCCCAAAATTCCATCAAAGATACTTTAAGGCGTGATTGTTTAAAAAATCAAAAAAGACGCCGCTGCCGGGGATCGAACCCGGGTCACCCGCGTGACAGGCGGGAATACTTACCACTATACTACAACGACATTGTTGTCTAACAACTGCTTTAGAAAAAATTAGACTGTTGTTAATTGAAAAATGGTTATTTGAAAGTTGAAGTCACATATGGATATAAACAAGTTGAAGTTTTGTGGGTAAAAATTTCTAAAATGTGTTTACCAAATTTTATACTTCATGCTTAAAGTTGTAATAATGAGTTACTCTGACAAACCCTTTGGTTATTCGAAATCATGGCCAAATAACTATTTATAAGTTCATGCGTGAAACTGGATAATATAACCAGTGATTGGGAAAACTTGTCGCGCAAATGTATTGAAAAGTTCCATCTTTTCTTTGACATGAAAGTAATTTTTTAAGGTTTGTGCACCATAAAAAGATAATCCTCGTTAGAATTGTTTGAAAAAGAGAGAACAAATCGCGATCTTCGTTTGCACCAAAACACTAGAATGATCACAATAAATGCATTTATAAAGACGAGTCGTAAAGCCCCTCTTTCAATAAGGACACCAATAGAAACACTTTTTTTACAGTCTAGAGAAGTCTTGCTGATAATAGAACATCATTAAGGAGTAAGCATAAACACTTCACAGGACTGAATTAATCATTAAGTTTCTCTCTTCTGGCTATAACAACTATGAACAATCCAAAATTGACAGAGTCTAGGTCACCAAAGGCAGTTCTCAGTGACAGCCGAAACGATACCCTTCAAAGTGGGCTGCATATAAAAAGAATGCAATGAATTAAAGGGAAGAAACACTTCTACGTGCAAAGAGAGTAAAATATCTGCATGTTACTAACCAGAGAATGGTCGCGTAGTCCAAGAGATAAAACCAAAGACCTAGAAGATCCGGCATTACTGCAAATAAGCAAGGTTTGGATTAGTAGAGAAATATCAGTATCTGATTCAGGTATCATCCCTCACAGAGAGTTGAAATCTTAATAAATTTCAGTTCCCGTAAGTACCTTATGTGTTCAATAATCTGCCGAGCACATGCAACCAGCATGGGCTGCAGAGAAAAATGCAGTTTATTAAGTTTATAATTATACACAAAACGACATGAAATTACTGCAGTATATTATAAAATACCTCATCGCGTTTACCCAGTAATACAGAAACACTAAAGGTTGGATGGATCGACACCCCTTCCTCCTTCCTGCACAGCAAGACTACATACCTTACTTCTTTTATATGACAAAACTCTTTCCAACTGAATGAGGAGTTCCAATTATGAAAACAACTCAACTACAAGCTATAAGATCTCTCAAGTCATGCTCAGAGTACAACAATAGACAGAACAAGTGAAACTCAAAAGCAAATATGGCTTAATAGCAACTTAAAGATAGATTGATTGATTTCATATAGCATAGATCACATAAATAGCATCTAAAGGCTTCTGTTTAGAAGTTCATTTTCTGCACAAACCAAATCCATGCTCATCAAAAGAAATCTGAAAACACCAATATATAAGCAAGAACAGCTTCACAAAAACGATTTGTACCTGGCCTGCAATATTGTACCCATGCTTCCTATTTGAGTAGCTATAACCTGAAAATAACAATTAAGATTTAATAATGCTCATATGTGGCAAAAACCAAATCAGGTGTTTCTGACTTACCATAAAATGGTCATCATAGGCACATATGACTATATCTGTTTTATTTCCCTGCATACATGAAAGATGATCTAGCTCAAAAGAGAGTTGAAAAAACGAGAAATATTTCGCAATATACCTCTATAGTGAAATTCCTTAAGGAGAGCTTAAAGATTCGGGCTCACAAAACCCGTCTCTACCATATTTATTAACAATGACGTTCTTCTGCAAAGTCTCTTTCCCATCATTCATTCTCCAAAGCGAATTTGCAAAGAAGATTTTTACTGTGAAGTCTAAGGTTTCTCACTCCAAGTCTTCCCTCTTTCTTACTTCTCATCACAAGATCCCTTTACATTACTTTTTTTTCCTTTTTCCTCTTCTTATTATTTTTGTTGATAAGGTAACCTGCAGTCACTACCTTTCAAGTGCGCACAAGTTAAACCCTACTTTAGTGTAATAGTCGGCAAACCACACATGATAGTTAAACCGCACTATGCAAACATGTGTGATTAGCTCCACCAGGAAAGCATGGAGGTGATTTTCAATCATTTGGGAGATCAGCTGCTAAACCAACTCGATCACCTTTGCAGAATTTTTCTTTTTTCCTCTTAATTTAATTATGGTTGTGCTTTACTGTTCTTTTTTCATCAAATGCGGAGAAATACATTAATCAATCAATCAACTATGTCCATAATACAGTCCTTTTTTGGAAATTTTGATTTGACATTCATTTTGAAACAACTTAATCAGACCAGAAAAATTCAAACAATCGTGTATTACACAAAAAGCAACAGAGCTAATTACAAAAAAATAGAAATATTTCAATGTGAAAGAAAGGGTAAAATGTTGAGATATGCCTTAATATCGAGTGAAAGCTTCTTCTGCTGGACTGGGATTTCCATAGCTTCCTTTCCTCTTCCCCTTACAAAATAAAACCAATTCACATTAACAAAAAGGTTCCTAAAAGCAGAAGAAAAAACGAAAAGAACTTCCAATTTGTCTACGTAATAGCTTTTTTTTCCCTTCATTTTTCCATTTTCTGTATTAGGGCTTATGTAAATACCTGGAAGAACTGAGGTTTAAGCAAAAATGGAGGTGGTAAATTCGAAAGGCTCTGAGCTTGGCGTGTTATTGAAGACTAGCAATGGCGATGGAAAGGGAGAAGTACTGAGTCGCATTGATGGGCCGGGTACCGAAACAGTTGGGCCTCGCAATTGGTGATAACTGATGAAAGCCCAAAGTATTGACCCATTTAGGATGCATAGGCCCAAGTTGGGTGAGGGGATATGGAGGGAAAAAACTTATCCGCACTAGGTGTTTATACCAAGCCAATGCAATTTCCATTATTACGTGATTTAATGAAGTAAAATGAACTATAAATTTAAACACATGACATGCATGTATTGGCTTGGTGTAAACACCCGATGCGGGTAAGTTTTACCCCATATGGAGGGTCTCGGCTAATTTTACACAATTGTCTCTTTTTAGGCTACAATTTAAATTTTCCTCCAATTTTAAAAATTTGGAAATATAACTTGAAAAATTGTACATTAGACTCTGATCTAATATTTGTTTATAGGGAAATCTTAGTAGTTTAATTGGCTAGCTACCTGATCTCTCATTTTGTTGGTGGGGATTTGATCCTACTATTGTAATCTTCTCCCCCATTTCCCCGTCCCCACTCCCAATTTATTAAAAAAATAGTAATTATTAGATACTATTTGTTTATACTTTATATATTGCTCAACTTTACAAATAAAATATATATTGTCGTCTAATATTTACGGTAAGTTACAAAATTTAAGATTATATTCTAATATTTTCAATTTAATCAAAAATAAACTTTAGAATATGGTTTTAGAAGTTTATAAATTATGAGAAAAAAACAAGGAACATTTATTAAATAGATATCCTAAAGGGATAACCAAAGAAAATTTAAGACGTCAGTCTAAGAGCCTATTTGGATTGGTTTAAAAAAAATAATTTTTAAGTCAAAAATAAAAAGTCAAATTGAAATAATTTTTAAGTCAAAAAATCAAAAGTAAGGGAGACTTAATACTTTTGATTTCTGACTTATTTTAAGTCATTTTTTTACCTTGCTAAACACTTCATAACTTATTTTAAGTTATTTTTGACTTATTTTAAGTCATTTTTTATGTGCCCATTTGGATTGACTTATTTTAGGTGCTTTTAAGCCAAAATAGTTTTTAAGCAATTTTAAAGTGTTTGGGTAAAATTAAAAAGTGCTTATAAAAACTTATTTTAAAGCTAAAATAACAAAAATAAGCCATAAGTTAGAAAAATCTTATCCGCATTCAACGATTAACCCTGTGTTAATTCATTACAATTTATGTAAATTAGTTATGATTATCATTATGTGATAAAAGTACAATATAAATAAAAATAAATATATGTATTTATTGATTTGATATAAAGGTGTGAAAGTTTTTTTTTTCTAATATGCAAGTACTAGTACTTTGGTTCAGCGTAGATCATTTGGTCTTGGTATTTTCCCCGCCGAGGGAAAAGGCCAAAATAATCTATGATCTTTGAGTTAAAATTCAAAGTCATCATTGAATTTTCATATGAAGCAGTAATGGTCCTTCATATTTGCAATATTGGTGCACTTTTATTCCTCCTCAAATTTTTGCTTACTTTTTAATATTTATTTTATCCACAATTTTATATATAAAATATTCAATTATCTTTTTATATATTTAATAGAAATAATAACTCCGGCTAGAGAATGTAAGAAAAAAAAATACGTTGTTCCATTCGGTATAGATCTCCTAGTGAACATCTACCATTCTATCTGTCAATGCACTCACCAACCACCTGGTTGTTGAGGGTCATTACACGTGACTCAATTAGAAACCTTAATTGTTTCTTCTCATAAAATGTTTTTCAATAATAATTTTGACATATTATGGAAAATTAAACTTACAAATGAACATTTTGCAAGACGTTCTCAAAAATAAAATAAAATCGAAACACTTAATGTTCTGAAAAGTTTTTTGGAGGATTCTATTTGTAAAAACGTTCAATAACTTTTTTGGTACTTGGCGGCGACTTAGCTTACTCATCATTTATTTAGGTATGATAGGCGTATATGGAATCTATATATCTATTTAAAGAAAGAACATAGACAAAGATGATGTAACACATCTTTATGATCTTTATTTATAATTATTTATTTTTCTCTTTTTTTATATATTTTTTTCTTATTTTTTTCAATTATTTTTTTCTTGCAAAATTATCTTTTTAACTTATACCTTTTCAATTATATAAATTTCATTCTTAAATTAGTATTAATAATATTCATAACTCCCAAATTTTTCATATTCATAACCTCTCAAGCTTCATAACCTTTAATTATTTAATGTAGAAGGTTATATTAACACTATAAAATCACACTAAAATTGTGTGTTATTTTGTAGTCATCTTTGATTAGAGAATTAGTGGCAGATATGTTACAATATTTTTAAGCTTTGAGGTGCATTATCTTTTCCAAGTATAATTTCATATATTACTTTTAATTAGCAAGTAAAACTAATATGTCAAAGCATCTTTTTGTTTCTTCTAGATAAATTATTTTGGTTTGTCATCTTTATGATTCTCTTTATAACCATAAAGATGGAGATTCATTTTAGGATTAACAATTTGTTATTATTTTTTTTGACTCTTGTATATAGGATGAAATGAAATCATCCAGAGATGAAGATTAATGGATTTTGCACTATATAGATTGATTATTCTTTATTTTTTTAGGTGCTTAAGAAGTAGTGTTTTTATTATATTATTTCCTTTTTGGATTATTTATATTTTGTCAAAAATGATTAGATGTATAAGAGGACTTATGATTAAATGATTTTCNTATATTACTTTTAATTAGCAGGTAAAACTAATATGTCAAAGCATCTTTTTGTTTCTTCTGGATAAATTATTTTGGTCTGTCATCTTTATGATTCTCTTTATAACCATAAAGATGGAAATTCATTTTAGGATTAACAATTTGTTATTATTTTTCTTGACTCTTGTATATAGGATGAAATGAAATCATCCAGAGATGGAGATTAATGGATTTTGCACTATATAGATTGATTATTCTTTATTTTTTTAGGTGCTTAAGAAGTAGTGTTTTTATTATATTATTTCCTTTTTGGATTATTTATATTTTGTCAAAAATGATTAGATGTATAAGAGGACTTATGATTAAATGATTTTCTCCTTATTCTTTGTCTTTTTCTTCTTTTGCTAGATAATTTTTTAACTTATTTGATCATATTTTAAAGATTATAGGAGATATATCTATAATGAAAATGGTTAGACATTCTTGCATAATTTGATTTTACAAGGTAAAATAATTTGATGTGTCTAATATAATTACAACTCTTTCTTTGTTGAAATCATACATTTAATATTATTTGTTTGTGTTCGTGAAGATATAAATTCCGAGTTCTTTTAAAAAAATATTTTATTTATTCTCTTTAGACCTCTAAGTAATTCTTAGATAATTTCATTATTTCATATTGACAACACTCTTCAAACAAATTATTTATTCAGATAAATTCATCTCACTTTTTGTTAATAATATTAGATTATTGTGTTTGTGGGCTATAATATTTTAAAACATAGAAGCAGAAAATGAGTCAATTGATATCGATATGCTACTTAAAGAAATACGTACATATACTTCCATAATCTGGTGGAACAATTTTTATTAACAAAAATGATAGAACATAAGAATGTAAAGTTAATTTATAATTTTGAAAATACATTTTGTTTTATTAAAAATAAATTATTTATTAATGTGTAAAATTACAGTCTTTAAATTTTTCATTTTTGTTGTTTTCCAAGAGATTTCAAGTTGTTTATTAATAAGTCAAGTTGCAGTCTTTAAATTTTTCATTTTTGTTATTTTCTAGGAATTCTCAAGTTATTTCAAAATTGCGATTAATTTATAATTTTAAAAATACAGTTGATTTCCTTGCTTTGTATTTACTTATAATAAAATATTTGTCTCAGTAACTCTAATTTGATTGTCTTTTCATTTTCTAGAATTAATGTTCTTCATTAGTGTAATAATGAATAAATATTACTCCTATTATGTTACAAACAACTCCAAAGCCACATTCTTAATCCTCTTAATTATTGTGACTCTTTATTCTTAGGAATTTATTATATTGAATGTAATATTTATTTAAAATGTGAAATATACTTTTTAATATTTTTGTGTTTAAGCCAAGCAAAATTAAAAGAAATAGGAATTTGTGTGTATCATTTTTTAATCTTTTTTGCATAGTGAATTCCCTCTTTTGTTCTCTTTTATGTTTATTTTTAAATTTATTTTCTTACATTCTTTTATTTTCCTAATATAACTTGTCCCAAAAAATAATTGGGTATCTCAACCTAAATATAATAATAATATATTAAGATATGGAAACTAACTAATTAAGATTGTTATTTTCCATCATTTAAATATGTAAGCTTATTTTTATTTAAAATTTAATTATTAAAAAGTTATTAATTAAATATTAAATTAATCTAATATTTTACAATAAAAATAATTAAAATATGTGATGATTGGGTGATGACGACGACAAGTAATAATAATTGTGGATAATGATAAAAATAGTGTTGGCTAACAATGTAGTCATGGATAATAACTATTAATGGCAATCTGAGTTTACACATTGTCGAAAATTTATACTAAGAATATAATTAAAAAGATTACAAAGAAGCAGAAAAGAATGATCAGATTTCAAGTTTACATAAATATAGATAAATTATACTAAAAAAGATCTCAAATAAAAAAGAAAAAAACAATCCCATCTCAAGTTTACATTCCAGTAGTTCTAATATTACCTTCTCTTTTTCTCTATGAAATTTATTTTTAATATTTAACTTTCAGAAGTTCACATATATTGATTTCTTAATGAATTTCATATTT
Organism: Solanum stenotomum; assembly: GCF_019186545.1. NCBI lineage: Eukaryota > Viridiplantae > Streptophyta > Magnoliopsida > Solanales > Solanaceae > Solanum > Solanum stenotomum. The sequence goes on from NC_064293.1 coordinate 49,147,673, forward strand.
AGCCTAATTTTTTTTTCATAGCTTCTCTTCTATGATATTATGTGATTAATAAAAAATTATTTTTATTAAAGTAATTACTGATACTAGTATGTAACTTTATTTTAATTCTTTTCATAACCGCGCGAAGCGTCGCCAAGTACACTAATTTAAGATATAAATTTGATCGATCTGATTTTTAAGTTCTCATCATTTAATCTAATTAATTTTTAAAACTATGGTCCAAAATTAATATTTATCTTTAAAAATAATAAATATAGTTATATTTCATTTCATGGGTGTTAGGATCGCTTTAACCTATTGACTATATGTTATAGAATCAAGTAGTATTAGTTGTAAATTTACACATTTAATTTAATTATATAAAAAAATAATAGTAATATTATTAATTTTTAGGAATCTCCAATGTGACAGACTTAATTTTTTTTAAGGAGCTACTAATAATTATTTAGAAAGATGCCACCCAATTTTAAAAGAAAAAAAAATAACTATAAGATTTAAAATTTCTAACCTCAATTAAAAGATACATTTAATCATCATCCATTGCATGGTACTTTGAGACTTGCACATATTTATAGTTAAGTAATTTTTAAAATACACACATATATCACTAATTTAGAGAATTTTATTTATTTTATATATATATATATATATATATATATATTCACAAGGTAAGCCCACCTAGATACACCCATGATCCATAAACATTACTTCTACATCATTCTAGCAATGTACAGCCCTCGCTATTTATTGCCCTAAACAACTTTTCTAGTGTGTTAATTTATTGTTTTAGTTTTTACTCCCAAATTGCTTAGCTTAAAAATCAAGAAAATGACTTCCTTAAATAAATATTTGAAGTATCGTAGATTTTTATTACACATTAATTCGATTAATTCAAAAACATATAGTCGTTAAACGGAAAAAAGCTTCCGATCATGAATTTCTCTGTTCTCAAAACATAAATCTAAATTTTTAAATAAGAGCGGAAGAATCTCATCATCCATCAATAGTATAAGCAATAAGTTTGGTATTTACCTAGTTAATTCTTATTATTTATTTAAAAATTTATAAAAGAACAAGTATTTCACATATAGTATATTAGAATTACACAGAATCACCTAATTAAAAGTTTTAAATAGGTAACAATAAGTGTTTCCTTTATACTTGTGTTGACACTTAACCAACAAAAAAATTAGAATGACAATGTTTGTTAGTGAACTTGTTTAGCAAATAAAGAGGTTCTGATTGCAAGTTAGTGTTTGCGAAATTAATAACAAAATTAAAATCTGAACTAGAAACAATAAAATTGGCTTAGGCTTAAAAGCAAGCCTTTGTGCCAAACATTGTTAAAGGTGCTTTATGCATGACAATACAGCCAAAAGCCAGAAAAAGAAAATAAATAGACCCGTTCAAACAGGAGGAGGATGCACCTTAATATATTTGGTATATTTTTAATTTAAAATTATAAAAAAAATTTATCAAATCAAAATAAGAAAAGCAATAAAAATATAAAATGTTAATTTGAGATCCAATTTCAAATCTAATAATCTAATAAAATTGATGTTCATAATCTATAAATTTAAAATTCTAAGGGATCGTTTGGTAGGAGGTATTATGAGAAATAATCCATGTATTATGTATGATATTATTTAGTACTATGTTTGGTAGAATTTTTGGGCCTAAGTATAACTAATCCATGGATTAGTTATATACCCTACATGGTATTATAGGAGGTATTACTAATACCTTCCATGTGATGGTATTAGTAATACATTGGATTTAATACCATGAGATTATCTATGTAAAGACAAAAATATCCCTCAAATCATTTTATTTATTTTTTTGATTTTATGTTTTATATTTGTACTAGTAAATTTATTTAAATAAATTAGCTTACAAATTTGATTAGTTAGAGAGAGTTGTTTGTTAATAAATAAATACAATAAATATCAATACAATATTTAAAATGTGAGTTGTTTAACATTTACTAATTGAAAAAATAAATATATCACCACATGACATTTGTGATCTTAATTGAATATTTTATTTGTTGGTTTATATGTGGTTTCTAATTGTTTGTATTTTGAACAATTTATAAATTGCATACATATTAAAAGTACACCTTGCAATTTTTATATGTAAATATAGATGATTTATTCGATTTACTATTTTTATCGTCTTTCAATTTTAAAGTAGATGGTCTATCTATTTTAAATTGAAAATTAACGTTTTTAAGTGATTAATTTATTAAGATAACAATTGTTTACCCTCAAATAATTCAAGTGAGAAAATAGCAAAAATGACAACAAAATTGTTATTCTCCTAGCTAGTTAGAAGACTATAAAAATATAATATTGTCCGGTAATTATCTACCTTGACCGATTATATAAAATAAAAAATCTCATAATAATGCAAAGGTATAATTGGAAAGAAGTTTTTTTGTAGAATTTTAATCCAAACACAAGATGAGGTTAGAAATAATAAACCAAATACTTGATCAAAAATACACTCTGCACTACTAATTCCTATATTATTAATACATGCGTTACTAATCCTGCATTATTTATTCTTCTACCAAACGACCTAATAGTCTACGCACTAGCCAGAAGAATATATATAAGAAGTTACTCAGTATCTTAGGCTAAGCTAAAGATACAAATTACAACCATGGGAATCGTGTGCCCCGATGAGAGCAAGAGGATTGAGATCGAGGAGTTTCGCCGGATGCTGCTATCTAACGCGGCGGTGCACCGGACAAAGGCCGGCGATGAATTCCAAAACCTAGGGCAATTGCCTGCTGCAAATCGACACAACCGTGAGCTTGAAGAGAAGAAGGTGTGCGTCACTAGTGGCGTATCCTTCCTTGGTATCGCCATCGTNAAATTAACGTTTTTAAGTGATTAATTTATTAAGATAACAATTGTTTACCCTCAAACAATTCAAGTAAGAAAATAGAAAAATGACAACAAAATTGTTATTCTCCTAGTTAGTTAGAAGACCATAAAAATATAATATTGTCCGGCAATTATCTTCCTTGACCGATTACATAAAATAAAAAATCTCATAATAATGCAAGGGTATAATTGGAAAGAAGTTTTTTTTGTAGAATTTTAATCCAAATACAAGATAAGGTTAGAAGTAATAAATCAAATACTTGATCAACAATACACCCTGCACTACTAATTTCTACACTACTAATCCCTACATTACTAATTCATGCATTACTAATCTGCATTATTTATTCTTCTACCAAACGACCCCTAATATATATAAGAAGTTACTCAGTATCTTAGGCTAAGCTAAAGATACAAATTACAACCATGGGAATCGTGTGCCCCGATGAGAGCAAGAGGATTGAGATCGAGGAGTTTCGCCGGATGCTGCTATCTAACGCGGCGGTGCACCGGACAAAGGCCGGCGATGAATTCCAAAACCCAGGGCTATTGCCTGCTGCAAATCGACACAACCGTGAGCTTGAAGAGAAGAAGGTGTGCGTCACCAGTGGCGTATCCTTCCTTGGTATCAACATCGTCAATCAACTCTTACTCCGTGGCTACTCTGTACGAGTCATCGTGGAAAAACAAGGTGTCATTTCTTCTCTTATAAGTATTTTTACTACTTCTAAATTGCCGGAGAAAAGCAAAGATAGTGTGGATTTGGCAATTGATTTCCGGTGTGCTTCAGTCATCAACGATTGTCACAATTCGTATGGTTTTTACTGGAACCGGGTGATTTCCGGTTTAATTTCCGTTTTCTTACTGATTTGATTTGATTTAGGTTTTTACAATTCATATGGTGGTTTGATTTCGTGTTTTAGAATGATATAGAATAAGTTCATCCTTTGGTGACTTCGCCTACTCTGTTTAAACTCAATTCGACATAATTCCTAATATGCTATAAGTGCAGAGGATCTGGAAAAGCTAAGAGAGATGGAAATTTCTGGAGAAATGAGACAGTCGATGAACACTGTAGAGGCAGTAATGGCGAGGCTGAATGATATCCAAAGCCTATCGCAGGCATTCAGCGGTTGTCGCGGTGTCTTCCACACTGCTGCCTTCGTGGACCCTGCTGGCCTATCTGGATATTCAGTAAGTCTTCCCACACAATTTATGACACCAGAAAACAGGGAAACGCATTTCTTATGATTTTATTTTAATAGTAACAACCAAAATTGAGTAGAAGAGTTCGGTACAGTTTGTTAGAGAAGAGATCACAATTCCATCCACACTTCTAACTTTCAGCGCACATTGCAATTCCCTTTCTTCCATTAACTCTAATGAAGGAAAAATTACCATTCCCTCCAAAGGTAAATACTTATCCACACCACATAGTATCCGCCCATACTTATACACATGACATGTATTTATTAGTTTGGGATAATATTTTAACTTAATTTTTCGCAATATAAACATTATGATATGTATTAGTGATAAGGAGTGAGTAGATTCTTTGTTCAAAACAAAATAGAGAGATGTTGACATCAGATGTATAAGTAATTCGAAAGTAATACCTAATTTTGGGGGGTTAATTATTATTTTTCACCACTTTGAATCGACACCTACTCTTTGACGATATTATTATGATTGACGGAGCCCCAGTGCGTCATTATAGGCTATATTGAAAGCTTTATGTCCCACACTTGCACCATGTCCATGTCAATTTCGATGTACACTACTACTACTTCTTCTAGAATAAATGTCGCTATTTCATATGTGGCCCATTCCAACACCAGTAGTCTAGTCAAACATGAGCCAACATTCCTATTAATTATACAGTGTAAAAGTCTCATTAATTATTGAGTTTATTGGCGCTTTTGGTAGCGATTTTAATTAGCTATGCTACCAAAATAAAATGAACCATTTTCTGATATTTTAGTCATTTGTTAAGCACTTGTCTAACCTTATGTTACTAAGTTATTTTGGTCCTTACGTTTATTTTGGAGGCGAAGTCTTGATTTGATTGTTACTCTTTTATGTAGAAATCAATGGTTGAAGTAGAAGTGTTGGTAACTAAGAATGTGACTCAGGCATGTGCAATAACACCCTCGGTCAGAAATTGCGTGCTCACATCCTCTCTTGTAGCCTGTGTATGGCAAGATATTAACTCTTCAAGAACAATTGATCATGATTGCTGGAGTGACGAGTTTATCTGCATAGACAAGAAGGTATTAAGTTATTTTATTTGGCGTTCTCTACCTACCCCCACTTCCATGCCCTACAAAAAGACTTCAATGTCACACATGCTTAAAACAGTAAAATAAGACAAATGTAGGGTATGGTCCACGTAAGATGGTTGATATTCCTCCGCCCTTAATCAAATGTTTCAAATTTTAGTAGTAGAAAAACTTTAAATAGGGAGTGGTAGTAGAATATCATCCATTAGTGAGCTCACCCAACGTGAGCTCTTATTGATTATAAATACCAAATAATTTGAAAAAGAAAAATCGTAGCAACCCATTGAATAAGTACAGTTAATGATTAAAACAAGTTCTAACTTTACCAATCAGTACTCATTGTAAAGAGTTAGCTCGAATTCCTTTTCAAGTAATATATTATTTGCGATAATTGCATTTTAGGTGAATCATTTCTACATGGTTAGTCCATTGAACTTAAAAATGTTAAGATAACAACGAAGCAACCACTAGACTGAAAATTAACAACCCATTAAAAGCTTATAATAGACCCTATCAGCTCCTTGCAAGTTGCAAGATTAAAAGGGATTTCCCCCCTTTATTTTACTGTACATAATCAGCACTAACTTAGTGCTGTTGTTTCTGTGGATATTAAATAACGTTATACTTGAACGAAAATTTGCAGCTATGGTATGCTCTGGGTAAGCTAAAGGCAGAAAGAGTAGCGTGGAACATAGCTAGGGAGAGTGGATTCAAACTAGCTACTATATGTCCTGGTCTAGTGACTGGTCCTGAATTTATCAGCAGAAATCCAACCCCTACCATTGCCTATCTTAAAGGTGATTATTAAGTAAATAAAACTAATTAGTAATATTTCTGAACTTTGAGCTAATAATTCCTAGTATGTGATTTCCAGGAGCTCAAGAAATGTTTAGAAACGGACTACTAGCGACAGTAGACGTTAACAGATTAGCAGTAGAACATGTATTGGTGTTTGAGGATATGAAGAACACATCATACAACAGATACATTAGCTTTGATCAAGTTATTAGGAGTGAAGAGGAACTTGAAAAATTAGCAAGAGAGACCGGAATAGATATTAGGACGACGAGATCAAACTCGAGGACTAATTCCTCAAACATTGTCAAATTGTCAAATGCAAAGCTTTGCGGCTTAATGTCTACAATACATAGATGTCATAACGAGTTCTAGTTCAAATCAATAGACTTATTTTACATACTGAATACAGAATCTCCTTTCCCTTTCTTCTGTATTTAACAACTTAAGTATGATTTATTCTCTTTGAGTTCGTCAAGTATGATTTATTCTCTTTATGTTCGTCAAGTATGATTTATTCTCTTTATGTTCGTCAAAATTATGTAAATTGAAGTGCCTCTGTTATATAATAGTTCACACTGTTTTATTTTGGGAGAAACTAATTCAGATTTCGTAAGAAGGGACAAGTAACAACACGAAACACGTTTAACCCTAGTGGCGTTCTAACGATTTCACCTTACATCAAGTTGGTCACCTTTCAACTTTAATAATTTATCCACGAAATCAAGTGGTGCCGCATTTTTCAAACAAGAGCTTTATTAACTGTAAAAAAGAAAACCACTTAATTTGACTTCAAATTAAGTATTCAGATGGTTCCACAAATTCAATTATTCAGATTACTGACTCTAGTAACTTCAACAATGACAATATCTGCTAGTAGTAACTTTCCTTTACTGCCAAATAAGTGTTTGAATAAACAAAAAGGTTGGATTAATATAGTAAGGTTAGAAATATTTGCAGTGGCATTGGGAGAAAAAAAATACATATTAACAAATGCAAAATACTGTGTTTTCATTAAAAATGAATCAAATTACACAGATTATCAATTTAATTCGTTATAATCCAAAACATTAAAAAGAAAAGGGGGTCTGGTTCAAGTAATTAAATGAGTTATCTAAATATGTGAGGATTAAATATACCAATATTTTGATAGACAATTTCAAAAAATTTAATTTGTCTAATTGATTATAAATATAAGTAAAAGATGTACTTAAGCTTACTAGACCAGCTTCAGAGATTAGTTAAAATCTCAGCAAATCTGAAGAGCAAAAGCAATTTTAATTTACGAGCAGATTAACACCTCCCTTTCCATATCCTTTTATAGGAAGAAAAAGGGGCTGCCTGAATTTCCACTCAATACATATAAAAAATAAAAGAAGAGGAAAAAGGGAATTAGGGTTAAGAAAAGGCTCAGATAGTTTGCTTAATTTGCTCAGCGAAGAGCTTTTTGAAGGCTCTTCTCATACAAGAGGTGTCAGAAATAAAAAAAGCACCATCATCAAAGCCCACAAAATACAAATAAACGAAAAAAAAAATCAAATAAAATCAAATCATATAGCAACTTAATTGTTGCAGTGACGAACTCAATGCAGCAGTTTACATACAATGAAAGTAGAAGATGGAAAGGGTACTTATACAAGAACCAGTACGGCATTAGGGTTTTGACTTACCTTATGGGCCCTGCAGCCCAATAGTCCACTACACTCTGAGCCCGATTCATTTCACTTTACTTATGGGCCCAAACTTATTGCAAACGATTGACAATTTAATTGTATGAAATAACAAACTATCAATTCAAATTAAATATTATAGTCATAGTTTATTTTAAATATAATTCGTAGCAAACATCTCTTTTTTTTGCCATTTGATTCTGTATACAATTAGTCATTTTCGGTATACAATTAGTCATTTTATATATTTCGGTATAAAATGTATAAAATGTGTTTGTGTTTGTATAAAGCGAGAGAAAAGTGTATATATATATATATATATATATATATATTTATTTATTTATTTTTTCGTCCTATACACTCATAATTATACAAATACAGATCTTATTATACAAATTACAATGTATAAATAATTTTATACAAAATTGAACAATTTGTATAAAATTGGATGTTTGTAGCAAATTATACAAATCAAAAGCTCCATAGCAAACATAAAATTTGGTATGGAGCGCAATTATGTAAATTATAGCTATAACATACAAATATGATTTTTATATTTGTTATATGTGAAATTTTTGAGAAAATCGTATGAAATAGCAAACTATTAATTCAAATTAAATGTTATAGCCATAATTTCTTTTATTTGTAATTTGTAGCAAATATTTCATTTTTTTACCATCCCATTTGTATACCGAAATATACAAATGCAGGACCCATTTGTATACCGAAATATACAAATGCAAGACCCATTTGTATACCGAAATATACAATAGACCCAAATACATATTTTTTTATGTATATGTATACCGAAATATACAGATTAATAGCCATAACAAACATAAAGTTTGTTATAGAACATAATTATAAAAACTATAGCTATAGCATACAAATATGATTTTTATGTTTGCTAAACCTAAAATTTACTCCTTAAACTTTTAATTTTGTGGCTCGTTTAGTGATAAGTTCTGGGATAAAGTATTTTTGTTAGTATTTAATTCAAAAGATATAAGTTTACAGAATTTTAGTATTATCCAGCAGAAAAGTAGAGAACTTAGGCATAAATAATTTTGTAGATTATGAATTTAAACTAATGCCTCTATCAACATAAATTCGATAGAAATTAAGTTATATCATGTAAGAAATGATTTGTAGATTATGAAATTCTTCATGCATAACGTTCTAAACATGAGCTTATTTCTCTATTTGTATAATTTTTTTAGGAACTAAGTTCAATAGAAATCAACGACAGAACTTGTTTTGTATAAATTTCTATCTACCTTTTTTTATGTTGTTTTTTTGAATGTTAGGGTACTTTTTTAATAAGCGAAAAAATTAAAGACCACACCAAATTAGGGTCATTCGTCCTAATATGCCAGTGTTGATTATTTTGTAAGAATCTCATGATTGTCCTATTTAGGGGCGGGAATAAATACGGAAAATCGAAAAATCGAATCGAACAAAACTTAATCGGTTCATCAGTTTCAGTTTTTCGATTCGGTATCGATGTTATTTTTTCATAAGTTCAAATTCTTCAGTTCGGTGTTCAATGTAAAGGTCTCAAAACTTCGGTGCACCAAAGAATCGAACTTTTATTTAAAAATAAATAACTAAAATTATATATATATATATATATACATTCTTTTAACTACGAATAAAAAGTCAACTAACAATTAAATCATTCACGAATAAATCAAAGTAGCAAGAAATGTACAATACAATAGTTAATTTCAAATATTAATTCCCTAGAGGAACCAAAACATATTTTTATCAATGTACGTTATGTAAAAGAATTCATCTCCGTCCTTGTTTTTCTTGAGAAGTAGTTGGATGCACAATGTTCTTGACAAAGATAAATATAGTCTCTTAGTTATCACAATAGTGTTCCATGGCCAGACACAATATTTCCAACATACTTTTAAAATTTTAAGTATCTTATACATTAATTTTATCCTCATTTTATTTTTCATTTACACCAAAAAACTGATTTAAAAATACTGAACTAAACCGATGTAGAAAAACCGAATCGGACCAAATTGGTTTGGTTTTGTATACGGTGCACACTTTTCTAAAACCAAAAATCGAAGAACCGAACGCCCACCCCTAATCCTATTTGGACACCATTATTTAATAGGTAATCACTTATTTTATTTTATTTAGCATGATTTCACACTTCGAAATTACTTCAAACTTGACTTAACTTCTTTGATTGTAGGTTTAAAGTTATTTCAAAGTAACAGATTTTCACTTGAATATAATTATGTACAGTTGGCCAAATTTAAACTTGTGACCGTGCTTTTTGAATTTCAATTAAAAGAGTTAAATGAACGAATTAGACTAAACTTGAATGAGTTAAAATATATTGACTTAATTAACTAACATAAAATTAGCTTTAAAAAGTTGGTTTAGCTAAATATCAGCTTGGACATGACACGCCCAACTAAGAAAAAGTTATGTTGTGCAACCTAAAAATTATTCAACGGAAAAGGGTCAAAAATACCCCTGTATTATTCGAAAAGGTTTAAAAATACCCCTCATCCATCTATTGAGTTAAAAATACCCTTCAGTCAATATTTTTGGTTTAATATTACCCTTTAAACTAACAACCTTCTATATTTTAATTAATATATTTAATAATTATTACATGACGTCTTTCTATTGGATAAAGTTAATTTCCAACCCACCAAACTTTCTCCTACCCACTTGACCCATATTGACATTTCTTGACCCAAACCCAATTAAAAGATCCATCTAAAATAAAATAAGATAAAATAGAATCTCTTCTCCCCTGAACCTAATTTCTATGTGGCAACTTTTCCTTTATCTCTTAATTCTTCATCATAAGCTTCTCTTTTCTTGATTCTATGGTTTATCGATTACGTTTGTCAATGTGGTTGTTTAAAGATTTAATCTTTTTTGTTTCATGAACATACATTTCGTTGTTGGTGTTTGTTAATCTGATGAAATTCATGCTAATTGTTTGTTATCGATGAATTTATTTACATGGGTCATCGTTAATTTCTGCTCTAACTAAGCTTAAATCTGAGCATCTTCTTTGTCGCCGAAAGCCAAAAATTTGAGTGAATCCTTCATCGTGAGCTTCTGTTTAACTGATTCTGTAGTTCATGGATTTAGATGAAGTTTTGACCAAAATAAGCTATTTTAAAAACCAATTCACCAAACTAATACGCTTTTTAAATTTTTTTATAAAAGTAGTATAAACGTACTTCATGGTAACGTTTTAGGTTATTTTTATTTTAAAAATTCAACGGATAAAAACTGACGGAGCTGACGATGTTAAATGAATAAACGTTACTGTAAGTAACGTTTTAGGTGTAAAATGTTACTCACGATAACGTTTATTGAGAATCCAATCACGTCAACTTGCAAATGCAGAATCAAATCCTGCAAATTTAAAACGTTACTCATAGTAACGTTTTACACCTAAAACGTTACTCACAGTAACGTTGTGAGTAACGTTTTAGGAGTAAAACGTTACTGTTTTTCTAAGAATCCAATCACGGGTCTTCGACTCTTACAAATTTAGAATAAATCCTGCAAATTTAGCTATAAAACGTTACTCATAGTAACGTTTTACCTCAAAAACGTGACTGTCAGTTACAACACTCTGTTAAAGTCATATTCCTCCATTTTTTAAACTGACCACATGTGATTATAAAATAAATGTTGTTGCAAGGAATGTTTGCATATTCGAACAATATTCAACAAAACTTTTACTTGTGTTGTCCATTGTTAAAATAATATTCACAAAACTCCATCAGGTATGAATTAAATAAGTTAAGTTTATCATATTATTAAGAGATTTTTTTAAATAAAATTAATAAATTAGAAAAATAATTTTAAAGCTATAGTAAGAACTTAACATAATATGAGTAACATTTTATAGCTAAATTTGCAGGAGTCGAAGAGCCGTGATTGGATTCTTAGTAAAATAGTAACGTTTTACACCTAAAAAGTTACTGTGAGTAACGTTTTACACTTAAAACGTTACTGTGAGTAACGTTTTAAATTTGCAGGATTTGATTCAGGGTTGACGTGATTGGGTTCTCAATAAACGTTATTGTGAGTAACATTTTACACCTAATAAATGTTACTCACAGTAACGTTTATTCATTTAACGTCGTCAGCTCCGTCAGTTTTTGTCCGTTGAATTTTTAAAATAAAAATAGCCTAAAACGTTACCATGAAGTACGTTTATACTACTTTTGTAAAAAAATTAAAAAGCGTATTAGTTTGGTAAATTGATTTTTAAAATAGCTTATTTTGGTCAATGCTTCGGATTTAGATTGTTAATGTGGTTGTTCAAAATTTAATCTTTTTTATTTCATGAACATACATTCCGTTGTTGGTGTTTGTTAATCTGTGAAATTCATGTTAATTGGTTTAGAAGGAGAAGAGATGATATCTTTTTTATTTGTGATAGGATTTTTTAATTGGGTTTGGGTCAAGAAATGTCAATATGGGTCGGGTGGGTAGGAGAAAATTTGATAGATTGGAATTTAACTTTATCCAATAGAAAGACACCACGTAATAATTAAAAAATATAAGGTTTTTAGTTTAAAGGGTAATATTGGATCAAGAAGGTTGACTGAGAGGTATTTTTAATCCAATTAGGTGGATGAGGGATATTTTAAAACCTTTTCGAATAATATAAAGATATTTTTGATCATTTTTCGATTATTCAAATACAAAATTATGTTGTATTAAACCCATAAGATTTTGGCGGTTTGGGTGGCCATCAATTTTTGAGTCACTTTTGGTATTTTTTATTTGACGTTCTATATTTATATTAAAATCTGATTAATTTAAATTCGTACCACACAGAGCCTTATTTGAAAGAAACGCTCTCCGCCAACTACTTTTCCACATCTAGAATCCAAACTCAAAACATTTGATGAGATAAGAAACAACTCAATCAACTGCCCCACATTTTTTGAAAGTCTTTTTACTCATTTTTCTCACTTTGGTTAAAAGAGAAGAAGCCAAGTCCTTGGGGTGGGGAATGGTCTATTATATTATTACAAACTCTGCACATAAGCAGATATTATAGTACTATATTATAACTGATCAGAAAGATGCTTAGCTGTATTCTACATTTAATAAACTGGAACTTTAATATTTGTTCAAACTTCAATGCTATAGAGACATACATATACTATATTAGTACTATTTGTAACTAAGTTCCATAAACTATCATTGCAGATATTTGTAGCAGCATCCCCAATAATTTTACCGATAAATTTGATAAAATTCAGTAATTTTTACTTAGATTTTTTATTTATATTTAAAAATTTATTAACTAGCTATAAATAATTTATTCAAAACTCAATATTTTATCTTTTCTAAAATTCAAAATCCATAAACTCAAATTCATGTTTGTTTGTCTTCTTTTCAATTTTTCATAAGCATGGACCATGGTTTTATCAATGTATTCATGTGTTTGGATTATTCATCAAAATGGAAAAATATTATATGATGCTGGTGGGAGGAAAATGATTCCAATGTAAGAATTAACTTGAAACAAGTATATTTATTTCATTAACAAATATAGTACTCCAAATCTCCAACTATCTAATTGCCAATTTATTATGCGACACACTGATTTCTTTAACTATGTTTCAAAAAACAAAAAGGACATTTTTAAGTTCACAAATAATTTAAATTTAATATTCTCATTTTATGTTATTGAGATTTTATAGTCTTGCAAAATGTCTAACACTTATTTTAAAGACAAGATTCAAAACTCTTACTTCATATCTAAACTGTGTGCGCACTCTATCAAAATTGTGTCACATAAATTATATAGATAGAGAGAATGATACGTATCTTAATTGCTAAGATTAAATTGTTTAATTTGGTACGTAAAAATATTGTGTGGTGAGTAAACATACTATTGTAGCATTGTATTCTTTCATTATTCTCTTTCCTTTTTTTCAACTAGGTGAAATTTGATTTGTAATAAAACTAACAAGAGGGATTTATTTGAATAATAACCATTCCACTCCTACGACTGGCTGGGGAGGAGGATATATAAAAATAAATACTCTAGTAAATAATTTTTTAAATAAAAATTGTAATGAAAGGCGTGATAGCTATTTTAATTTCCTTATTTTTATATAAGTTGGTATCACATATCCACAAATGACCATACAATTTTGCTTTATAAAAGATTATTATTTTGCAACTATTAAGTATTTGTTAACAACTATATATCGTGCAATCCATCAACTTATTATCTTCTTGACTTGTAGCCTATTTTATGTATTTTTTTTAAAAAAAAATTCTGATTTTGAAAAGCACCTGGCCCTTTATAAAATCCTATTTATTTTTTTACTACATAAGTAAACCAATTACAGCATCGAAAGACAAAAAGTAACTGTATTTCTTCTTTAATTAATATCTTTCATATGCTTGGACAAAACTTTCTATCTTTAGAAAAATAGGTTTTGAAAAATATGAAATATAAGTTAACCCTTAAAATTTGCTTTTAATACTACATTTGTTGAGTGTACAACTTTTTAGCAGTTAATAATAGCAAGTTCACGTGAAAGTTAATCTAAAGTTCCTAGTAACTTTAATAATCTTGATTTCTTCAATATTCGTTTTATATCTTTGTACTGACAGGCAAATACTTAATTGGACTTGCTTATATCTATTTAAAGTATATATAATTAATGTGGTGTTCGAGCATATCAATTTACGTGTATTTTAATTAATTTTACTAGATATTTTTTCAATATAGATATTGAGCTTGAGTAACTTTATATACTATAACTTGAAATTTAAATAGATAAAAAAAAATCACTTAGCATTTTTTGCCTTCACTTAAAAAATACTAATAAAAAACTATTTGCACGTACAGTTTACACCACGTCAATATAATGATGGAAGAAATGTGCTTTGCACGTATATTCAGCACTGAATTATGATTAATTAGTGATATATTTTTACTTTATTAAATTATCTATAAATTTATATAACTTGATGTAAATATTGGATGAGAATATATTATATATACCGAAAATATTGTTGAGTAAGAAATTTATGAACTTTCGGATCCATGTTGAATATTAAGAATATATTTTTTAAAAAGTAGTCGGATCTGGGAAACATCACATGTGGAATCTCTACACCACACATTGGGAGTATAATTCTTGTATTTTAATTATGTCTATTCACTGATCTCACCTCGTGATCATACTATTTAATTTAGTGATATTAGGTGAGGATCTTGACCTAATTAATTACTTATACTAATTAGGAAAAATTAGGGAGAACATTAAATATTTTGCCTATATTAGATACTCCCTCCGTTCCTATTTAGTCGTCCATATTTCCTCTTTTAGTTGTCCCTATTTAGTTGTCTATTTTGACAAATCAAGAAAGGACAATAATTTTTTTCCTATTATACCCTTATTTAAAGTGAAAAGTTGTCATAAATAAAATAAATAAACTTATGAACTTTTCAGCATTGATTAGTTATCTTGAGTGGATTTATTTTGGAAGTAAATTGTACTATAAGGGTAAAATTGTAACTTCACTATGCTAATTATTGTTGTCTTAATCTGTGTGCCCTTTCTAAAGTGGACAACTAAATAGGGATGGAGGGAGTACTATATATAGCTATAGTTTAAAAAAATTGTATTTCGTGGCTACGATTTTCCCAATTCTTGTTATTAGCCTGATTTGTATAAATTTAAAATTTGTATAATTTGGCTCCTAATTATATAAATTTAGAATTTTATATATGCTTAGCTATTTGTATACAATTTATGAAAAAATCATAATAAATTACCATGTTTATATATTGGCAAGCGACATATACAAACGGAGTTCTGAAAAATTTCTAAATGTATAAATACAGAATTTATATATATTTATCCTATTTGTATATTCGCAAGCGAAATATACAAATGAACAGAAATATACAAACTGCAGCCTCCATAACAAACGAAACTATATCTATATATAGAATATGATTTGAAACTATCGCTATAAAGCCTTATTATGTCTATTATATTTCTAAATTTTTCTCAATAAATTAAGGCACCCATTACACAAATAGATAAATTAAACTTCAGAATTTGTTTCGAAATGAAGAAGAAACATTTTTACTCAATGCTAACCTACGTACGATATTGAAAAAAAAAAAAGAAAAAAAATGTTATTCCTCGATCTGAAATTACTGTGGTAAGGACATAGAGATGGAGTTGTACAATAGAGATATCAGTAGTAAAATTGGAGATAAATATGATTTGAAGTTTATCAATTCAGAATTTTAATTTTAAAGTTATCAATTTTCAATTTAATAATTTAGTTATAACTTATATACATAATATCAAATTTAATACACATAAATTAAAGCTACTGGATTCTGACAGTTTTACCCCGATACGTCCTCAAGTAAAGACAAACACTCTTTGTTATCAGCATGACCTTCTCCCACGTATGTTTTTGGAAGGACTTTGAATAATTTGCTAATGACTACTTAGCTTAGTTTATATTTATATCGATTAAATTATTAGCGGTAGTAATATATACTATATATTTTAGAGAGGAAATAAAATCTTTTACCCTCTTATAATAATTTGATTACACATAAGATCATTTATAAGGAAAAAACGAAGATATCTTATAAAGAACATAAAATTTTAAAAGTTCGACATGTATATATTTGCTTGTATTGCGTACATAATCATTGTATATATTTTTTTCAATATTTCAACTTCCTTTCCTTAATAAATACCATATCAAATAATGAAATTTTATAAATTTATCCAAAATATATGTAATTTAGGTTATTATTACCAAGTACTCACATCCCTAACAAACGTTAAAGGCTTAATTTTTACGACTTGACTTGAATCAAAACTACTCAATACTTATGTTTGTGAAAAATATATAGCGAGTATCTAGTAAATAGTCGAGGGGCGTGTTAGCTGAACATCCATCATTGCTAGTAATAATATTTGACAAATAAGGGAAGTGATGGGAGATGGGAGTAGTGATAGTACTAGTAGTATGGTATTGTCTACTGACAATTCAATGCAGAGAAGAAGAGATCAAAGTTCTGTGAAAAAAAGATTATGTTGGATGGAAAGACATGAAATAAAAGGGGAATGTAATTTACGACAATTCCAGTGGAAGATGAACAAGTTTCACTAACTTGGATTCTGCTTGAAGGGTCTCTGTCTATATTGTCACTTCTCTTACATTCCCTTTCTAAGCTATGTTTTGTTTTCATTCTTGTGCCAACTTTTCTTTATCCCCACCAACAACACTCTAAAAATTAACTTATTCAAATCAGGTGTTTACATCTATTTTTTTGTATACAAGTTTGTTTGTCACTTCATCATGATTAAATGATATACTACGTGTATTCTTAAATTTGGTGGAATTCGGATACATATTTCCAAAACGTATTGATATATCGCGTTTTAGTTTCGGATACATCCTTCAACGTCCCGATACATCGCGTCTCGATTTCGGATACATCAACGTCTTGGTACATTGCGTCTCTGTTTCGGATACATCAACGTCCTGGACTCCTGGTACATTGCGTCTCTGTTTCGAATACACCACTCAACATCCCGATACATTGTGTATGTTCGGATACATCCCAAAATATCCTAATACATCACATTCTGATTTCGAATACATCCCGATACATCAGGTCTCGATTTCGAATATATCTCTCAACGTCTCAATACATGAGGTAAAGTGAAATTGAGACCCTTCTACCCTTGCTCGGATAATAGTAACTCCAAAACAACCAAATCCGAAGTACCCTGAATTAACTAAGTAGCACCTTTTTAAGGCCACATTTTAAACTACTTTTAAGATATTCCATTTGTTTTCTCCTCATTGCACTCTAAAAACTAGAAAAAAAAAAAGTAAAGAAAAAGGATTTCTTTTTTTTGAGGGGGTGGGGGTGGGTGGGTGGAGAATGGGGTTGGGGTGAGATGTTGCCCAAAGTGGTTAAAGATGTAATAGTGAAATGAATTTTTCACCATGTTCCATAGAGAATATGGCTATCTACTGAGTTCTTAGGCAGTCAAACTGAGCACTAATTTTTTCCCTGTATTTCTTTTTTTGGGGATTTTTTTTTCACCTTGTCCGTTCTAAATACATCTCTCTACCCTTTGGAGTCACAAGAATATATAAATTGTATGGCTAAAAATATTTACTAGTATTATTTGCTTTGGATACTTTGATTTTTTATTCTATTTAATTAGATACGAAATTTATAATATATTCTGGTGATAGTAATAAAGTGTCAATGTAATGATTGAAAAGTTAATTTAATCACAAATATCATGTCAAAGTTAAAGATATTATAATTAAACTATGAATTTGAGTTGTATAAAGATATTAGTGATGACGGAAAGGGTCAGTAAAATAGTTGTTAGAAAAGAAAGGAAGTATTACGTCAAACCTAAATTATGAATATTTAAAGGTTAAGTTTTAGGTAATAGACATGTCAGTATCACTCTTTTTACATCATCGGCAGGTCATCTTTTAAAATGATAATGAGTATCATAGTAATTCATTACTAATATTATTTTTGATAACATGGACATATAAAAAAAGTTATTTATATTGATCAAGCATACACGACTATATTAAAGAAGAATAGTGAGTTTATTATTATTGTTGACTGGTGATTTTTTATAAAAAAAAATGTATTTGAAAATTTATAATAAAATGTAGTCGTAAACATTTATAAGCTATGATTTACCTATTTGATAATATTTTGTAAGAGTTGGAAAAGTTTTCATAAGTTATGAGAATTTATGTTAACGATAAAAATAATTTAAGAAATTCAAATTACATGTTCAAACAAAATTTCAACTTTCAATCAACATTATTTCAAATCATTGAATTTCATAAACAGTCTTTCTACCTTGAAGAGATAGTGGTAAGGTCTGCATATAGTCTATCGTTCCAAACCCACTTTATGAGATTTCACTTGATAAGTTATTGTTGTTGTTATAATCATGTTTAAACTATATAGGAGAAAAACTAGGTAAGGCTCGAGGGGTCATCTGAACTCTCTTTGGCAAGAAAATAAATTTTATACATGATTAAATATAATATTATAAATATTTTATGTATATATAGTAAAAATTGCAACTTATTTTAAAATTATTTGTATTTATTTAATTTTCATATTTTGAACTTCCTAGTTAAAAAATATTGGCTCTCCCATTAGTCTTGAAATTTAAAAATAGTTAAAAACGAGGGAGCACTATTTATTGGTACCTCTAAAAGAGTCAAAGACGCTCTCAAACTCACAGCATACCAAATTCCCTAAAACTGATTCTCCCTCACTCTTTTTAATTTCTTTTCAAGTACTATTTTTATATGCATATATATAAAAATATATGTGTATATATATCTACTTTTTTTACAAAACTTTTATGTATCTATACATTTTAATTTTTTTTTAAAGTAATTGTTAATCATCATTTGATATTTGTAATTTTCATGAAAGAAACTAAAAGAAGTATGGAGGATATTTACCCTGCATCTCCGGTAGCAGTTGCACGTAACAAGAGTACTGGCAACGTGATGAGTAGTACCAGTACTCCTTCAAGAAACTGCTCAATAACCGCCGTGAAAAACCACCGCCACATGTCTACCGTCGTCGACGATGACAACGACGGCGACGGCGACCCGATCGAATGTACGGGAAAATCGTGCAAGTCATGTACAGCTGGAGTTGTAGCCGATTGCGTTGCATTATGCTGCTGCCCCTGCGCTGTGATTGATATTTTAGCACTGGCGTTTTTCAGGATCCCGTGGATGATGGGGAGAAAATATTTGGGGAAAAGTAAAAAATCGGAAAAACAGAAGAAGAATAAGAATAAGAAGAAGATTCAGAAGAAGAAGGAAGAAGAAATGGAGAAGAGTTACAGTTATCGTGATTGCGTTACGTATGAATTGGACAGTATAGATGGAAGAATTTCAACAAGATCAGTTAACGATGAAGAAATCGTTAAAGGAAATTTGAAGAAATCATTGGGAATTGTAATTGGGGAAGAAGACAAAAACAATACTAGTGCTAAGTTTGATGTAGAACAATTTTGGTTAGATTTGTATGAACAAGTTGGTCATTTGGGATTTGGCAGAGTTTCTTACACTGGAATCCCTTCTCAAGGTAATACTGGGTAACCTTTTTATTTCTTCAAGCATCCGGTGTTTGAAATTTGCGCGGTTAAAAAGTTCAGTATACAAAATACAATTTTATTCTCAGAGCTCGAACCTGAGACTCCATTGTATCTCCAATGTCTACAGCATTGTTCAGAAATGGGAGAATCATGAACAGTGAAAAGGAAAAAGAGCAATATAGCAGGATCAGTATTATTAGAATTAGAATATTTTGGGGTTTTCAACTGTAAAAAACCACCAATTTGTATCTTGTACTTGTGAATTGTACAGTTTATTGTATGTTCTTTTTCTTTTATCATAGTGCTATTTTGTTACCTTGTTCTTTATATCTAAAGTTTTCTTTTGATTATTTCAGAAAAGATAGGGTATAATAAAACTATATATTTAAATCATATGCATAAATTTGCCTTTTTTAAGATAACCTATCTTTGTTTTGTTCTTAAATACTAGTTACTAGTACTTCTATTTTTAAAATGAAGGGAAGTTTCTTCTCCATATTTGCTTAATGATTCCCCAGTTTGCTTATTAGCATCAACTTAATGTAACAAATTAGATATGAATTGATTGGCATTTGGGCCCAAGGGTGGGGGATGGAACAGTTGCACAACATGATTATGTTTATGTTATAGGACACTGATGTTTTCTTCCTACGATCTATGTTGTTGCTTCGTTAAGAAAGAATATGCAATCTGTTGAGTTACTACAAAGAAATAACTACTACTACTAGAATGAGAAACTGCAAATAACTTCGAAAAAGAACCACATGAAAATGTGGCAAAAGGGCCTCCCTTTTCCACCTAACTCCACAAAAGAGGCCCAAACTCGTAATTGACAACAATAAAATGTCCAATAGATATCATATTGCAACATTATCTCTAGAGAATTTGCAATCAATATAATTAAAACTTGTAAATCTATTGGCAATGGATTGCACCTAGCTACCAACCCAATCAATCAATATAATAACAAATCTTGACTCATAGTTTATAGCAGACGTGTGGCCCTCTTACATTATTAGTGCTAAAATTGTTTTTTTATTTAAGCACGGAGAGACAAGAGAATCCTAATAACAAATTGTGTTTTTATCAGGATAAAGTTTGTTTTTTTATTTTCCAGATCATTCTTCTATTCTTTGTATTTTCATGTTTGTTCTTGATAAATAATGTCATTGAAAGGACAACCCAATAATTAAGTGGTCATAATTAATCCGAAATAGTACATGCCATGATATTGAATATTAAGCGTTCTATTCATTTTTGGTTCTACTCAACCTTCCTTGCTCCCTTGTAAACAATTTGTGGAAAAAATAAATAATAACCACTATTCTTTTGGAAAATAACGTAGTTAATTCGAAATGGTAATAATATATATATTATTACAACAATTATAGTTCTGAAACTTCAATAAATGGAAATAATAATAGTAATAAATATTCTTCAAACATGTTTTGAAACTTACTACAATTCACTTTGTGCAAATCCTGAAATAATCTTTTCTAAAATGTCGGATAGCTCGTTTAATGGAAACTGGGGTGATATCCAAATCAAGAGTTACATAGCTTGTTTACAGCCTTATAGCTCCAATCACTGTTTGGCAAAGATTATGAGCCATTATTATGTCAAACTTACTGAATGTACTCTTTGACTCCCTCAAAATGACTAACTGTAATTGATGTATTCTTAACTGTTTGGACAACACGTTTCTTCGCTATCTGTGCGTCGATATCATGGTTAGCAGAACTTCGAGACTGTTCTTGGCTTAGCACAGATGCAGCTTATCACAGACATTCATTGGCACCCGGAAGGTACATTCCGAGGTAACTGATGATTCATTTTTTAAAAAAAATAGAATGCGTGCACTCTGCCATTGATATAGAGACTAAACTTCTGCAGTCACGTGACAATACCAAGTTCGCAAGGCTATCGTATCCATAAACAAGCCAATATCAGTATGAATTAACGCTGAATGTGCAAATAAGAGACTCAGAAAATGACACAGAAAACGAGTGTATCCTTGCATTCAACAAGCAATACAAGTTACCACCTCTATAAGTGCAGTTCAGGATCTTTTGACAAAGATGCCTTGACAAATGACAAGAATGTTCATCAATGCAAAACGTAAACGCATTTTTACTTCCCTTTTAGTTTTGGTTGGTGAGGGGATGGCTGCAGATTCAGCTAACTCTAACACCAAACTAATCAAAGTAATTGCAACTTTATAGTAACTTGAGCAAATCAATTGTACAGAGCTAGCATCCTATGCTCCTACTTCATACAGAACCTAATACAAGTGCACTCAGTATCCTAATCAACATAAGCTGGACAATATACTAACACTATCAACAAAAGGAGAACACATCAAGTTGAAGCAACCAGCTTCAGGGATCCCCTATGTGTTTGTTGAAGTCACTGCACTTACCTTCTCCAGCAAGCCTTTTATCTCATTCTCCAACTCTGATTTCTCCTCGCTTGTAATCTTATCCTTACACTTATCCAATATTGATGCCATCCCCTTCAGCTTCTGCTTGATTAGTTGTACCTGTGACTTCCCCTTACGAGCTTTCAGCGAGGATAGTGGACTCTCAGATTTGGAGGAATAGCTGAGCGTAAAGTTCACATTAGCAGCACCAAAAGGACTTTGCCTTACTGATTCTTTGAAGGCCTGTGCAGCATCTGAACCACGCCTGTAGACAATTCGAACAGAGTTCAAATCACATAGCACTTTTGTTTCCTCTTCGTTCAGCTCTCCAAACTTGTTATATAGTTGAATGATTTCATCCTCTGATGGCAAAGAAAAACCAGTTAAAAATGTCACCAAGAGAATCACAGATGAAGCTTCTCTACCATCATCCTCATCTTCTTTTCCCTGACTAGAAGGACCAGATTCTTTTTTGAGTTTGGTAACTTCTGATTTCGCATGATTTGTCTTCCTCTTCTTTGAACGAACGGAGTCTGGTGATTTAGAATCACTCTGGGAAATTACATTTCCTGATCCCACAGATTTTCTCTTCTTTCCTGTTTCCACTTGGTGATACTGCTTGTAGTTTGATCCATCAAAATATACTGAGTTTCTGAAAGTGGAAATGAAACCTCTGGCCTTCTCAAGAGATCCATTCCTCAATAAAAGAGGGTTTAGAGCAGTAGACTGAACCTCAGACAGTACTTCATCCACAGATGAATTGATAGCCATGGTATCAAAAGTCTTAGAGCTTCGCTTTCTGATCCGAGAACTCCTGTCAACGTCATCCTTGAAAGCCTCATTCCCATTTGCATCAGGAGAAGACAAAAGAAGACGAGCAGCCTTTGTCATCCTCTCACCAATCTTGGAAATATCAGAAAATTTCTGAGATTCTATTTCCAGTTCTCTCTTAAAGCTTGATTTTCCTGCCTTCCACTTAGGGCTTGTATAAGGAGGTGACAAATACTTGCTCTTCTTTCTTTCCCTTGATAAAGGGCCCGCATTCATGTCTTGCTGGTCGCCAAGTTCATCACGCTCAGGAATTGAAACACTAAGTTTCTTTGTTTTCACCAAGTCACTGTCACCAGACTTCTTGCTGACCCTCTTACCAATTTTTTCATCAACACTCTTCGAGCTGCCAGTGTGACCTTTAGCTTTCTCACCAGACTTCTTCCTTTTCTTCTCGGATGTTTCTACAGACGAAGGTGTAGAATTGTCTTCAGTTGTCTTCTTACCTTTGGGCTTGGCGTTCTCTCCCATAAGTTCAGCCACACTTTTCTGCTTCCTCTTCTGATAAATCTTGTCGCAAGCAGTCATAGGAAACTTTGAAGATCCAGAATTAGGAATTTCTTCTTCTGATGGACCCTGAATAGGAACCTCAATGGGTATGCTAAAGTCATTTGCATCAATGACTTGATCTTCCTTCTTGTCCTCAAGGCCTTCAACTAGCAGGGGTTCACAATATGAAGCCAAAGGGTGTCCATACTTAGCACGATAAAAAGCAGATAGCCAACTCTTCAAGACAGCAAACTCAAGTATATTGGAATTAGAATTGGTTAGTGTGTTACGTTTTAGACCTTTAAGTCTTTCTGAAGGTTCAAACTGAGAAAGTAAAAGACTGACAGTTTCTGAAACAGGCACTTGAACACCCTTTTTGATTCCAGCATTCACTGCCAATGGCCAACAAAGTCCAGTACGACTCTCTTCAGAGATGCATTGGCAGGTCATTTGAAACTCCACAAGCACACTAATTTCATCCAAGGTCTTTTCAACAGCATATAAGAAACTCTTGGAAGTGCTTTGTTTTGACATTTTTTCAAAGTTGTCAACAAAAGGCAACAACTGCGAAGGGGGGCACCAAGAAAATGACCCATCTCCAAAGTATGCCACTAGCAATCGACCTGTTTGATTATACTTCATAGCAAAGTCTGAGGCAGCGGAAGCATTGTAAACACGCCCTGGCCACCACGGATGACTCTTAATCTTGCCCCACACAAAGTCACCAACTGCATAAACATGTTTTACACTCGTTGTATCTTCCCCAGAGTTATCCTCTGCAGTTTCTCCATCAACAGCATCAACCATCTCATCATCAGAACCACCAGCTACATTCTCCTCTCCGTACATTTCCTCAACCAAATGTCCAGGCCCTTGATCTGCTTCAGCCCCTTGACTAGCAAGCTCTCCCCCACTCACATTATCCAGTGAACCATGAACTTCCACCACATCACCATCGGCATCATTTCCCACTTCCGAGGTCTCCTCAGTAGCAACAACTGGCTCGCTAATAGCACCAGTATCCACATTTCCATTATCACCAGAAACCCTAGGCACCTCATCAAGCAACCCAGGTCCAGAATCAGTCATTAGGGTTTCAGAGTCCAATGCTTCAGCAGACAATCCAGCTAGATTTTTGCTCTTCTCTGTGTTTTCGTCACTCGACATACCCAAAGAAAAGGTTACAAAACTCAATCACTTCAGTTCTATACCGATTCAAATCTGCAACAAGAAAAAAATAATCAAAACACCCCAGCTCAGAAAGTCCCCAAAAAAAAAAAACATAATCAGAAACACAGAGATAAACTACCACAAATATTCAACCTTTCTATAGACCTAGGGTTTGGGGTTCCATTTCTAGACCTTAAAATCATATATACAAAAACTATAACAGGTAAAAAAAAAATGAAAAACATAAACAGAGAAAGGAAACAAACCAAAATCGACCAGAGTTTGCAAACTTCTGGAGAAATCGACGTGCCACTTCTGTTCGTTGAGAGAGAGAGTAAATGAGCTTGTAGAAACCGCAAGGAGTTTTGGCTTTTGAGTTTTGGACAAAAATATATTTTCGTACACTTCGCTTATTTTGCGTTTCTATCAGTCAAAACAGAGCTTGGACGGTTGAGATGAAAGATGCCTTTAAAATATTTGAGAACGGTTCATTAACTCTCTGAAATGAAAGAAAGAGTTGGACGGTTGAGATGTAATATCAGAAATGAAAGCAAAGTTGGACGGTTACGATGTAATGTGAGAAATGAAAGGCTTCCAACGATGAAGGCGGTAATTTTTGGGGATCTTCCTTGAAATTTGAATCATCCACCATTTACCGCTCTTTCCCTCTCTTTTTTTGGGTTCCATTTGTGTATGGGAGAAAGATTAGTGTTTAAGACGAATCAGATTGTGATACGTGTTAAATTAAGATCGAGAAAATGCTTGTTTTAATTTGTGCCTTTGTGGAATTGGGAAGGATCGCTCATTGAGATCTGAGGTGATTTAATATTTGCGCATATAAAGTTATTTTGTGATTGGACAACTAATACGACCTTTTCCCGAAGAACCCACCTAAGAACTAGACATCCTTATGACATTTTTGTGGAGATCAACAATCAATCTTGAGTCGTATCTCACCTATCCCAATCAGCCTCAAGTGAAGTTTCAAAACATTGGCACTTGCTACTAATTATTAGTCCTTTCGATGCTAAACGTGTAGTCATTTAACGTTGAAGGAAAATTCAATTTTTGTGACTGAAAACACTTTAAAAGACATCAAAAAAACTTTAGAAAGCGACTAGTCCTTTTGTCTTCTTAGCTTAGAATATTCACAAAAAAAAACTTTCGACCTTCATGATTTATATTCTTGTATTAACCCTATGCCTTGGTCTTTTAGCATATGTTTTGGTTTCAATTATCTCGTTGCTGAATTATGAACCTTCTTGTATAGTCCTATTCGAAGAGTATCAATGACTACGTTTTATCCTTAAAATCAAATATTTGATGCAATTTAATATAATATTTATAAATTTCAAGAATTTAAATACAGTAGAAGAATACACTAACCAGTCTTATATAATATGGACTAAGTTATAGATACAAAGTCATTTAAAAATAATTAAACCCTATATACACAATGAAAATTCCGTATAAATATTTATATCTTTTCAGATTTCAATTGTATAAGGTGTCAAGCGCCTAGTTCTAAAAAATATATAAATTAATTAATTTTAACTCATGAAATTAAAAGAAGAAATATAAGGAACATATTTACGCTGATCATATAAAAAAATTCAAGTTGACTTTTTTATTGGTTCAATTCATTTACCAACAAATAAATTTCCTATATTCCAAAACCAAAGCCTTTTGTTTGGTAGAGTGTATTAGCTAAATTAATACATGCATTAGCTTTATATATTATAAGTACCTTATTTGGTGCACTATGCTATTAGTTATATGTACACTCTGTTGTGTATTGAGGAGTGTATTACTAATACCATGGATTTTTGGGTATTAGTAATGCAAATGGATTTAATAAATGCATTAGCATTTTAAAAACACAACTACCCCTCAAAATCCCCTTTACATCTTTTTTATCATAATTGTGGAGGATATTTTTGTACAATGCATGTTATTTTTAATAGACCAAACCAAACAATGCATAAGAAAATAATTTATGCATAACTAACGCAAGCATTGTTAATACACTCTATAAAGCATTATTTTTATACACTCTAGTAAACCACTCCTAAGCATCTCATATAATGAAACTATAATGCAACAAATATGTATTATCTCATATAATGAAACTATAATGCAACAATTATGTATTGATAAATTAGAAGTGTTTATCAATGAAAGAATGATTCCAGGAGCTGCATTCAATAGAAACAGTGCATACAAAATGTGTATACTTTCTCCATTGGTAAGTAATTTGATATCATCAAGTGGCCCCTTCTGATTTCTAGTTGCAAGAACTTGAGAAGTTGAATTCCGAAATTTTCAAGAATTTGAAAAAAAAAAATAAAAAAAAATCCTCACAATTTTTTTAAAACAACCCAATTATTCAAATATTATTTTTCACTTTGAAAACAAAAAATCACTTTTTTCATATACTCGCAATTTTCACGACCAAATATCCCTGAAACTCGTCCCTTTTTTTTCAATAATCTCATAAATACAAGGAAAGCACATCCTAATGTGTTGCCAAACATGTTAATTTAGTTCTGAAACACAGGCTACCTACTACAGATAGGTTGTCTAAATGGAGATTGTATGTGGATACAATGTATAAATTCTGCCAAACACACTTGAAAAATAGAGAACATCTTTATCTTCTGTAATTTGCTAGAGCCTTCTTGGAAGAGGCTCTTATCTTGGATCAATAGACCAGATTTCATTGCAAACACAATGTTTGCAGCACTTAGATTGAGCAATCAAGAACTCCAAAAGCAAGTATCAAAGTGCTAAACTAAACAGATTATTATATGCTAAATGCATTCATGCTCTGTGGATGGAGAGAAACCAGACAACATTTGAAGCCAAAAGAGTAGACACTGTGATTACATAGCCAAAGAAGTAGCTTTAATGTGTAATGCAAGGGAGGCTGATGGCGCTCTCCAACAAATTCATTCAACATTGACTATTTGCCCTCTGTTGGAGGTGTTCTAAAAATCTCTGCTATCGTCTATCGAGTACATAGCTCAACAAATGAATGGATTGGATTGACTTGGAAAATTAAAAAAATTGTACGAGTTATACGTTTCATCTGCAAGGCTTTTTATCTAAGATGGCAAAGGGATGGCTTAAGTCAATTTGGGACAAGAGATTTTGCAACTACTATTACAACTCATACAAACTTGAGGAAATCGACACTAGTGATATAAGTTACTAGCCTAGAGCTACTTTGAGCAGACTAGCGTGCACATTGAGTACATACTAACTTTTACCAGCACATGAGAAGAAATCACCTAGCCATGTCTTAGATACTAGTTTTGCATCAAAAGAAACTGAAACATACGATACAAATCACAAAATGATGCAGAACCATAAGCAAAAAGGGGTGAAAAATCTTGATTTTAGAAAATTGGGTACAACTATCTAACAACTGAATTCTCTTACAAAAACACAAAAACTTGCAGTAATTTGCCCAGATAATCAAAACCAAATAAGAATGAACATTTACCACAAATTCATTTAAGCAATAGAAACTTTAGCACCAGCTTCTTCAAGCTGTTTCTTAGCATCTTCAGCCTCATCCTTGGAAACACCCTCCTTAAATTTCTTAGGCAATCCTTCAATCAATTCCTTAGCCTCTTTCAATGCCAAACTTGTTAAAGCCCTAACAGCCTTAATAGTCGCAATTCTAGCATTACTCGGCACTTCATCGATGACTACGTCAAATTCCGTCTTCTCTTCAACCACAGCTGGAGCATCTGCGGCTGCGCCACCAGGAGCGGCGACGACGGCAGCAGGAGCGAAGGATGCGGCTGAAACACCAAGCTTATCCTGAAGGTACTCAACGAGTTTCTGCGCATCAGCGAGAGTTAGAGTGGAGATTTCATCTCCGAGCTGTACTACCTTCTCCGGTGCTTCGACGGCGGCGAGAGGGCGGACGAAAGTTGCTCGGCGGTGGTGGAGTTTGGGAGTGCGATTGGGGAGTTCGAGGGTTTTGGTGGGGAAAGAAATTGAAGCGTGTGTGGAGCTGGCGGTTGAGGGAGAAATGTGAGAAGGGGAACGAAGGGTAATAGTGGATAATGTGGAAGCCATTGTAGCAGAGCAAAAGAGAAATTGAGGAGAGGGGAAGGAAGTGAAAGAGGGAGCAAGAAAAAATAGGATAAGGGGGATTGAAAATTGTGTTGATAAGGTTATATATAGGGTCTCATTTTTATTTTTTATTTTTTATTTTTTATTTTAATCCATTATTATACAAAATTTATTGGAGAAAAAGGGAATTTAGTGAGGGCCTGATTGACTTCCTTTAAGTTAATGTTTTGATAAACTAAAAAAATTATACTTATAAACACTTAAATTTAAACTAAAATGCTAAAAATAAGTCAAACTAAACACCAATTTGAACAAGCTACTTTTTTTTAAACTGAGATAAACTAAAATAAATTAATATTTATAATAACCACTAATATTACTATTTTGTTGTAGTAATAACTAGTGAACTTATCCGCGCTTCGCGCGGTTATAAAAAACGATAAGATGTCGTTATGTATTTATCTAGACATATAATTATTTTCATAGAGAAAAATATTTTGTTA
Source organism: Solanum stenotomum (assembly GCF_019186545.1). Classification (NCBI taxonomy): domain Eukaryota; kingdom Viridiplantae; phylum Streptophyta; class Magnoliopsida; order Solanales; family Solanaceae; genus Solanum; species Solanum stenotomum. The sequence continues at coordinate 49,176,991 of NC_064293.1, forward strand.
GTAGTTAGATGACTTCCAACAAAGTCCTAAGTTACTCTTTTGAACTAAAAAAAATATAATTAAAATTACGACAATATTTTTTTTGTATAAAATAAAAAATAAAGAGAGAACTATAAAAAAAAAAAAAAAGAATGCAACATTATTTTTACCCTGGTTACGATCCTAATCATCAATCCTAATCATTAAGAAATTAAAAAAAAAAAGAAATCAATACACAATCTTCCGAACTCTTATATCCTGGAAGTCAAAGAAGCAACATACAGTGAGTAGAAGCTCTGCTGAAGCTGAATATAGAAGTATGGATGGCGCTGTTGCAGAAATTATTTGGGTACTAGGAGTGTTAAAGGAGCTGAATGTAAATGTCACAACACCTGTGAAGCTGCATTGTGATAGCAAAGCAGCAATTCAAATTGCCAGTAATCCTATCTTTCATGAAAGAACAAAACATATAGAGATAGATTGTCACTTTGTGAGGGAAAGAATCAATAGTGGATTAATAGTACCTACCTATATTAACACCACACAACCGCCTGCTGATCTTCTTACAAAAGGCTTAGGTGCAGCTTCTCATCATATGTTACTATCCAAGCTTAGAGTCTTCAACGTGTATTCAAACTAAAGCTTGAGGGGAGTATTAAGAAATGATTGTTAGATAGGTGTATGGTTAGTTAAAGTTAGCTGTAAAAAGTTTGTTGCAACTGTTTTACTGTGATCAGTGAGTTAGTTAGGACCTACTAATCACACATTCTAGAATGATCCATCTATAAAAGTGTGAAGACCGGCCTTCTTATTGTAAAGTGAACATTTCTGATAATGAAATAAATCTTCTTCTTCTTCTTCTACACACGTTTCTCTTCTCCATTCTCTTCCATGGAAGAATAACTTCCATTGTTTTCATCATCAAAGCATAAGTTGACAGAATGGGTGGGGCTCGTCTTTTCTATTACTCCCTCTGTCCCATTTTATGTGGCAACATTTCCTTTTTGGTCAGTCCCAAAAAGAATGTCACATTTCCTTATATGGAAAGTATTTAAAGGTACAATTCCTTTTTTATCCTTGTTGATCCCACTTAATCTTAAAATAATACTCCAATACATTTATGAGGAGAGAGAAAAGGGAGTCTACTTTTTAAAGGGCAATTTGGTAAACATTTCAAAGTCTTCACTTATTTCTTAAATTCCGTGCCCGGTCAAACGTTGCCACATAAAATGGGACGAAGAGAGTATTTTTTTTGGGGGGCTCATCTTTATGTAATGAGATGTTAGAAGAACATTAACCACACTAAAAATAATTATTTTAATTTACTTATCTATGAAATTAAGAAGATTTGATTATATTTTTTTCTTTCGATCCTCAGTACTAAATAGAATAATAATAATCAAATTTAATTTTTTTAAGTATCATTATTTTAGTTTAGTAAAATATATATTTTTCTTACGTAAAATTCTCTTAAATCTTAATGTGGTTCCTGAATATAGAGAGAGATCAAATGAAAAACTCAAAAAGGGGCATTCCGAGAATCGAACTCGGGACCTCTCGCACCCAAAGCGAGAATCATACCACTAGACCAAATGCCCTGCTTTAACTTATTAGTTCTGTATTATATTTTTAGTGTAAGGTCTTCATGATTTCCTAATGAAAGGAGGATGTAAAAGGACGAGAAAAGCACTGCCAATCTTCTTGGACAAAATGAGATATATTCCCATCCTTAATCCGCTCACTATCATCTTTAGTTCTTTAACAAAGTCCACTAGTTATTTAGTAGAGAAAAAGAAATCGAATTTCAGTTCCATCTTGCAGATAGTATTGTAATCATACTAAGTTCCAACATGATTAGAATTGAAATGGTCAATTGGTCACACATTTAAGTGCTTTAGCATTCAAAATGCCTGCCTCACGTAAAAAAAAAAAATGCGTGAATTCACTGCTTTCTTCCCAGTCATTTTAAAGGTGTCTTTTTCTCCTATTACATGTACTAGTGTTAAAACATAAGTAAAATGGACATGAGAGAGAATGATGAGGAATTGAGGACAATATGTACTGAGATATACCGTAAAGACAACACATATTTGTAAGATGGGGTAAGCCATTTTCAGGTTAAGTATTCCGAATTAACTAAGCTAAAATCATACAACACAGCTAGAATCAACGTGTAAAAATCTCACAGGGGAAATGCTTCTTGAACAATATGGTATGCAAAGGCATCAATTGATCATGTACAAAACTGGAAGCAAACCACTGCCGGCAATAACTGCCTCCGATGGCTGTGGACTGTGGCTTACGACTCAATGTCAATGCAAATTCTAACCCTCGTCTTTTAAGATCAGCTAAGCCCTCATTGCTGGTTTGAGAACTGTGATCTTTGCAATAGATGAATACAGAAAAGTAACATGCATAAAACCATTCAACAGTACATTGCATTTCACTGAATCAGCTTATTTTCATGTCCAGTAGCCAAAATAAGACAACCTAACTCATAACTAAACTCATACTCAATACAGTGGAGTAGCATATTCTTGAGATTGGCCAACATAAGAACCAATCGTTCTTGGAACATAATTCAAGCATAGAATTATCCCAATTGATTATATCACTCTCATGATTAACATTCAACAGAGTTACGTGAGGGAAGGCTCAAGCTAAAATTCTGCTCGTGAGTGTAATGGTATAAGTCTGCGACTGTTAGATGACTGGTTAAACAAACATACTAACAATTTAAAACTGGAAAAATCAGAAGATGTATAATCATAAGCAAAGTCGGGTGAAAAAACTTCATTTGAGAAAATTGGTTCTAGTATATCTAACAAATGAATTCTCTTGCGAAAACACAACTAAGAGTGAACATTTACCACAAATTTATTTAAGCAATAGAAACTTTAGCACCAGCTTCTTCAAGCTGTTTCTTAGCATCTTCAGCCTCATCCTTGGAAACACCCTCCTTAAATTTCTTAGGCAATCCTTCAATCAATTCCTTAGCCTCTTTCAATGCCAAACTTGTTAAAGCCCTAACAGCCTTAATAGTCGCAATTCTAGCATTACTCGGTACTTCATCGATGACTACATCAAATTCCGTCTTCTCCTCAACCACAGGTGGAGCATCTGCGGCTGCGCCACCAGGGGCAGCGACGACGGCAGCGGGAGCGAAGGATGCGGCTGAAACTCCAAGCTTATCCTGAAGGTACTCGACGAGTTTCTGAGCGTCAGCGAGGGTTAAGTTGGAGATTTCATCTCCGAGCTGGACTACCTTCTCCGGTGCTTCGACGGCGGCGAGAGGGCGGACGAAAGTGGCCCGGCGGTGGTGGAGTTTGGGAGTGCGAATGGGGAGTTCTAGGGTTTTGGTAGGGAATGAAATTGAAGCGTGCGTGGAGCTTACGGTTGATTGAGAAATAGGAGAGGGAGAACGAAGGGCAATTGTGGATAATGTGGAAGCCATTGTAGCAGAGCTAAAGAGAAATTGAGGAGGGGAGAAGAGAGAGTGAAAGAGGGAGATAGAAGAAATAGGATAAGGGGTTTGAAAAATTGTGTTGATAAGGTCATATATAGTTCCCTTTTTTTTTTTCTCCCTTTTGGTTAATTTATTATTTATTCATTTATTGAATAAATATACAAGAGAAAACGATAATCTTTCAAAAAGGAATTAAATCTATATTTTGGATTCTGAATTCTGATATTGCTAATGATACTATTTTAGATTATATAAACCTTTCTAATACTGATTTTAAAATGTCGATTAAATAAAAATGAAATATACAATACTAATAATTGAGAACAAAACAATTCTAAAAAAAAATTCTAAACAATTTATTCATGAAAAAAGAGCGGGGCATTCCGAGAATCGAACTCGGGACCTCTCGCACCCAAAGCGAGAATCATACCACTAGACCAAATGCCCTGCTTTGGAATTCGTGTACTTTAAAGTCTAAAACATTATGAAATTAAAGGGATAATATATGAATATGTCACTTAACTTAGTTGTAGTAGGCATTTACGTCCTTCAATTTTAGGTATGCACAAGCAAACACTCAAACTTGTATAAAGTTAAACAAGTAGACACATGTGTTCTACGTGTATAATACACATAAGACATGAATTGTCACGTAGAACATCATATCAGACATATATGTCTAGTTGTTCAACTTTATATAAGTTTAAATATCTATTTGTGTGCATCTAAAGTTGAAAAACATAGATATATGCTAAAACCAAGTTAAATGACACAATTATGCCTAAATTAAAATGGTGAATGTACCATTTTGGAGTCGTTTAATTGATGGATTCAGGATAATAATCTCAGATATCTCACAGAACTATTTTATCCTAGGCTCCAATTCTTCAAGAGCATCTACCAATAGCATTGATTTTCTTCCTAGTCGTTTTAAAGTTGTATTTTCATCCTATTAATATGTACTAGTGTCAAAACATAAGCAATCTGAACATAAAGAGAGCATGTTGAGGGATTGAGGATAATGTGTATTGATATATACTGTAAAGACAGAATACATGTTTGTAAGATTGAAGCCATTTTCAGGCCAAGTATTTCAAATTCTCTAAAGCTAAAATCATACAACACAGCAGGAATCGACGTGTAAAAATCTTCCGTGGGGAAATGCTTCTTGAACAAGACATTTACCACCTTCTACGCCTCCTACCATACCAGTATGCAAAGGCAGCAATTGAAGCAGCCAAAATGACTCCAGCTGTTGCATGCCAAACATGTAAAGGTTTCTCTGTTGCAAGAGTGGAACCCGAACCACTGCTGACAACAACAGCCTCCGATGGCTCTGGTTTATCACTCAATGTCAATGCAAATCCTAAACCCTGTGTTTCGAGATCAGACAAGTCCTCAATTGCTGGTTTGAGCCTTGTGATCTTTGCAATAGCCTGGTACTCCTCTTTGGTTCCACCCTCCAGAAAAGACCCAACGACATGACCTTTGTTCACCCAGTATGCACCAAAGCTATTCCCCAAGAAATCNGGCGGCGAGAGGGCGGACAAAAGTGGCTCGACGGTGGTGGAGTTTGGGAGAGCCAATGGGGAGTTCTAGGGTTTTGGTAGGGAAGGAAATTGATGCGTGCGTGGAGCTTGCGGTTGCTGGAGAAATAGGAGAGGGTGAACGAAGGGTAATTGTGGATAATGTGGAAGCCATTGTAGCAGAGCTAAAGAGGAATTGAGGAGAGGAGAAGGGAGTGAAAGAAGAGGGAACAAGAAAAAATAGGATAAGGGGGATTGAAAATTGTGTTGATAAGGTTATATATAGCGTCACATTTTTTTTTTATTTTAGTCCATTATTATTGAAATTTTATTTGGAGAAAAAGAAATTTAGTGAGGCAGGATAAACTTATTTCAAGTGTTTTTAATGAATAGTATAAATAAACACTTAGATTTGAATTTAAATGATACAAATAAGTCGAACTAAAAACCAATTTAATCATGCTCTTCATGGGTACTTTAACAAAGACAAACTAAAATAAATTAGTACTCCCTCGATCTCTAATTACTTGTCAAATTTTCTTTTTTTATTTATCTCTTTTTACTTGTTCATTTTGATAAATTAAAAAGGGATAAATTTTTTTTGATATATATATTATATTCTCAATTAATTAATTTTATTAAAAATAGAACTTTCTTGAAAAATCTTAAATTTAAAATGAATAAATGATAAACTCACTATATCAATAATTATTTTCTTAATAAATATATTAATTCAAAAGTGGACAAATAATTACGGACAGATAAATAGAGTTTTTATAATAACCAATATTTTACTATTTTATTTTCAAAACTTAAAGAGTAGTAATAATTTCTTTTCAATATCCAACCTTCCAACAAATTCTACAAGAATATGGATTTGCGAGATTTTTTCTTTCTTATTTACCTTTTTTTAATATTATATATTTCCTCTGTCCACTTTTAAATGTTATGATTTTCTTTTTTAGAGTCAAAACTATAAAAACTTTGACTAACATTTTACGATATAATATTGATATGCAAAAAATTGCTATTTATAGTACTTTTCATATAGTTTTTGAATATCTAATTTTTTTATTCAAAAACATCGAACTAACATAATCTAATTTAACTTTGAAAATTAGTCAAATTAACTTTCGAAAAACACAACATGACAATTAAAAGTGAACGAATGTAGTATTAATAATTAATAGTCTCTCCATTTTATATTATTTGACCAGTTAATTTTAGTCAGGCGGGAGGGCTCGTTAGATGCCGAAAGAAGATTACCCACAATATAGTGGACAACTATTATTGGACGGATAAATTAAGGGTATAGTAGGAATTTTTTTTGTCGTTTCTTAATTTTTAAAAAATGACAACGTAGAAGTATCTTTTTTGAACAACTAAAACGAAAAAAGGGGGCATTCCGAGAATCGAACTCGGGACCTCTCGCACCCAAAGCGAGAATCATACCACTAGACCAAATGCCCTGCTTCGATATCCGTGTATTTATAGTTCTATGTATTTCCAAATAAAAAGTGTAAAGCCTTCATGATTTTCTAATGAAAGGAGGATGTAAAAAGACAAGAAAAGCACAGTCAATCTTGCTGGATCAAATGACATAAATTCCTATCCTTAATCCCCTCCTCAATACAATCTTTAGTCTTTTACCAAAGTTAGTCCACCCGTTATTTTTTTGTAGAGAGAAGGAAATGGAATTTAAAATCTTCTATTTGCAGATGATATTACTATTCACATACCTAGCGTTTGGCTAAAAATTCCCAAATATGTCATTTTTAGGTTAAGTTTCCCAAGTTCTTTTCCAAATATATTTGTGGCCAAATTAGTTCCAACATGATTAGTTCCAACACATTTAAGTGCTATTCACTTCAAACTAGAATTTACCTTTTCAAGTATGAGATGTATCATTCAAAATGCCTGACATGTAGACTAAAGACAACACATATTTGTAAGATGGGGAAATCCATTTTCAGGCTAAGTATTCCGAATTAACTAAGCTAAAATCATATATCACAGCTAGAAACGACGTGTAAAGATCTTACATGGGAAATGCTTCTTGAACAACATAGTATGCAAAGACGTCAATTGATGCAACCACACATGTACAAGACTGGAAGCTGAACCACTGCTGACAACAACAGCCTCTGGTGGCTGTGATTTACGACTCAATGTCAATGCAAAATCCAAGCCCTCAATTGCTGGTTTGATCTTTGCAATATAGACAATTGATTGCATTTCACCGACTCAGCTTATTTTCACAACCAGTAACCAAAATGAGACAATTTAACTCCTAGTATAATATAGTGCAGTTGCATATTCTTGAGATTGGCCAACATAAGAACCAAATTCAAGCATAGGTTCAACAAAATAGTAATCATGATTAACATTCAACACTGGTGTGCCAGGTTAGGTTCAAGCTTAAGATTCTGCTCGCGAGCGTAATGGTATAAGCCTGCCGTGACGAAAGTCGGACCCTTCAAGGATCTACACACCCCAAATTAGGATTTGTGGGAGCATTTGAGTTGGATAGTAGGCACCAGAAACACAAACAATCAAAAACTGGAACAATCTCATAAATGATGCAGAACCATAAGCAAAGAGGGCTGAATAAACTTGATTTTAGAAAATTGGGTACAAGTATATCTAACAACTGAATTCTCTTGCGAAAATACAAATAAGATTGAACATTTACCACAAATTTATTTAAGCAATAGAAACTTTAGCACCAGCTTCTTCAAGCTGTTTCTTAGCATCTTCAGCCTCATCCTTGGAAACACCTTCCTTAAATTTCTTAGGCAATCCTTCAATCAATTCCTTCGCCTCTTTCAAAGCCAAACTTGTTAATGCCCTAACAGCCTTAATAGTTGCAATTCTAGCATTACTCGGTACTTCATCGATGACTACATCAAATTCCGTTTTCTCCTCAACCACAGGTGGAGCATCTGCGGCTGCGCCACCAGGGGCAGCGACGACGGCAGCGGGAGCGAAGGATGCGGCTGAAACTCCAAGCTTATCCTGAAGGTACTCGACAAGTTTCTGGGCATCGGCGAGGGTTAAGTTGGATATTTCATCTCCGAGATGGACTACCTTCTCCGGTGCTTCGACGGCGGCGAGAGGGCGGACGAAAGTGGCTCGGCGGTGGTGGAGTTTGGGAGTGCGAATGGGGAGTTCTAGGGTTTTGGTAGGGAATGAAATTGAAGCGTGCGTGGAGCTTACGGTTGATTGAGAAATAGGAGAGGGAGAACGAAGGGCAATTGTGGATAATGTGGAAGCCATTGTAGCAGAGCTACAGAGAAATTGAGGAGGGGAGAAGAGAGTGAAAGAGGGAGATAGAAAAAATAGGATAAGGGGTTTGAAAAATTGTGTTGATAAGGTCATATATAATTCCCTGTTTTTTTTTTCTCCCTTTTGGTTAATTTATTATTTATTGAATAAATATACAAGAGAAAACGATAATCTTTCAAAAAGGAATTAAATCTATATTTTGGATTCTGAATTCTGATATTGCTAATGATACTATTTTAGATTATATAAACCTTTCTAATACTGATTTTAAAATGTCGATTAAATAAAAATGAAATATACAATACTAATAATTGAGAACAAAACAATTCTAAAAAAAAATTCTAAACAATTTATTCATGAAAAAAGAGCGGGGCATTCCGAGAATCGAACTCGGGACCTCTCGCACCCAAAGCGAGAATCATACCACTAGACCAAATGCCCTGCTTTGGAATTCGTGTACTTTAAAGTCTAAAACATTATGAAATTAAAGGGATAATATATGAATATGTCACTTAACTTAGTTGTAGTAGGCATTTACGTCCTTCAATTTTAGGTATGCACAAGCAAACACTCAAACTTGTATAAAGTTAAACAAGTAGACACATGTGTTCTACGTGTATAATACACATAAGACATGAATTGTCACGTAGAACATCATATCAGACATATATGTCTAGTTGTTCAACTTTATATAAGTTTAAATATCTATTTGTGTGCATCTAAAGTTGAAAAACATAGATATATGCTAAAACCAAGTTAAATGACACAATTATGCCTAAATTAAAATGGTGAATGTACCATTTTGGAGTCGTTTAATTGATGGATTCAGGATAATAATCTCAGATATCTCACAGAACTATTTTATCCTAGGCTCCAATTCTTCAAGAGCATCTACCAATAGCATTGATTTTCTTCCTAGTCGTTTTAAAGTTGTATTTTCATCCTATTAATATGCACTAGTGTCAAAACATAAGGAATCTGAACATAAAGAGAGCATGTTGAGGGATTGAGGATAATGTGTATTGATATATACTGTAAAGACAGAATACATGTTTGTAAGATTGAAGCCATTTTCAGGCCAAGTATTTCAAATTATCTAAAGCTAAAATCATACAACACAGCAGGAATCGACGTGTAAAAATCTTCCGTGGGGAAATGCTTCTTGAACAAGACATTTACCACCTTCTACGCCTCCTACCATACCAGTATGCAAAGGCAGCAATTGAAGCAGCCAAAATGACTCCAGCTGTTGCATGCCAAACATGTAAAGGTTTCTCTGTTGCAAGAGTGGAACCCGAACCACTGCTGACAACAACAGCCTCCGATGGCTCTGGTTTATCACTCAATGTCAATGCAAATCCTAAACCCTGTGTTTCGAGATCAGACAAGTCCTCAATTGCTGGTTTGAGCCTTGTGATCTTTGCAATAGCCTGGTACTCCTCTTTGGTTCCACCCTCCAGAAAAGACCCAACGACATGACCTTTGTTCACCCAGTATGCACCAAAGCTATTCCCCAAGAAATCCCCAAAATGGACTACATCACCAGTATTGTCACCATAGAACTGCCAAGAGAGTGTGAAGACTCTGGAGTAGAAGAATGGCAAGTAGTCAAACTCCGTTGTTTTCTCTGGTTCCATGATTGCAGCAACTGCATGCCTTGCTGACTTCCTTGCAGAATCAACGTGTTCAAGTCTCCGTGTTTCACCGAAAATTTTAACAGGAAAAGTTGCAACATCCCCAACAGCATAGACTGAGCTGTTGCTTGACTGCATTTGGCCATTGACTTTTATCCCTCCTTTCTCAAGAGTAAGCTGCCCTTCAAAGAGGCTGGTATTTGGTCGAATTCCAATGCCTACTATGACCATGTCGGCTGGAAGTTTGGTTCCATCTCTCAGATTCACTGCAGTCATCTACATAAAAAGTCCCCGCATTCAAGCATCATGTCCAGTATGACTTCAGTGATATGTAAAATTGTGAAATGCAACAGTTGATTAATGTTAGTTCCAGCTTAACAAAGTGACTTGTTAAACGGAGTTCAAAAATCTTCACTCTTCAGTAAAAGTAAACCTTTTCTTATTCAAACAGAAAAGGATTTTAAAAAAGAAGAAGCTGTTTTCAGAAACTAATAAACTGAGTTTGCACTAACAAAGTAACTAGTTAAATTGAGGTTGGAAATGTTCAAAAAGAGGTAAATGATAAAGAACTTCAAATGAACACTTCTGCGAAAAGCTATCAAGCAAACGCCGCCTAAGTGAAGCAAGCAACAGGCTTTACCTTATCATTGGAGTCAAAATCAAATGATGTCAAGACCGTTCCTTTCACAAACTTAACTCCTTTTGACCGGTAAAATTCTTCGTAGAAACTTGCAATTTTAGGAGTAAATAGGCGGGCCACTAACAACAAAAGAAAAGGAAAGAAAATTAAATGCTTTATATAAACATTAGAAAAAACAACAGGTTAGTCTTCTGATGAACTTAAGATAGATTAGTACATTTATGGTTTATAACTGTAACTAACTCTTGGACTTTGGGTTTTAAGAATTAAGAAACAAATTAGTTTTTCTCATACATAAGCTTTCAATTTCTGATTTCATGTTTCGAGGAAATATGTGGCCGGAAGTCCCCCATTCTAATCAATTTTCATATCTTTAAAGCATTTGTTGATTACTATGATCACTGTTTTTCTCTACTAATAGCATTGTTTGGAGAGTAAGGCATGTGCTAGATTTCAGATAGCTTTTTGTATTTTCTGGAGGAAATGCAACTACTAAAGTTATACTAATGCATTATTCTCCAGAGAGGGGAAAACACAGTTTTTACTTTTGATATAATTTACAAGCAATCTAAAGAAACTCGAGCAAGAAACAGAAAAGAAAGTTCTCCAACTTCACAAAAGAATATAATTTACAAGCAACCTAAAGAAACTCGAGTTAAAAACAGAAACGGAAGTTTTCCATCATTACAAAAGAATACTTACTGCAGTGTGCTTCTGGAAAGACCATGGTGACATTGATTTTGCCGATCACCAAAGAAGCAGCACATTCCATTCCTATGTAGCCACCACCAATTACAACAGCATTGCCACCACCGCTGGATTGCATCACATTAACCAGCCTGTTTGCATCAGCCAAATCTCGTAAATAACATACACTCTCAGCATCTGAGCCACTCACTCCAAACTCTTCAAGCTTCAAAGCCTAACAAAACATGCCAACCAAAAGTCAAGCCTTTATAAATTTCTAATTTCATTGTCCACTAGGGAGCTTGGTCTTTGAGATTGAACTTTGTCCATACCAAATAAAACCTTCGGCATGAACCCTCAGAGGCACACTCATTAATCCAATTCTGTTTCAAACTTCCAATACTGAACTAAATGACCTCTACTCATCTGAATGTCCATGAAGCCTAACATCTATGCTAACAAGTTTGACACCTAGTTTCTGCAGGATACATATCAAAATGATTGTATTGGCAATTTTTATGCTACTAGTTCTTAACATTTTTTTTTGAGATAAACTAATTCTTAACATTATTTTCACGGTCCCTATGGAGAGAAACCAAGTAATATATTCACTGATATAAACTAACTATAAAAATCACATGCACAATATTATGAAGACGCTAAGGTATTGTGAAACAACAGAATTTTCATTTTCTTTCTTAGCTGGTACAGCAGAATTGTATTTCAGTATCCACTGACTTCTCTGGGAAATCACTTAAAGCAAGTATCTGGACCTTATTAACAGAGGCGGATCCAGGATGGGCTGTACCTTTAAGGTTCTCAACAAACAGCAATATACCCACTGTAATCCCACAAGTGGGGTGGGGAGGGTAGGTTGTACGCATACTTTAGCCCTACCTTGTAAAGATAAAGAGGCAAGGGTGAGATTTGTGTACACTCTACCCTCCACAGACCCCACTTATAAAATTACATTGGGTATGTTCTTTTTTGCTAAGAACCTTAAAGGTAGAACCCATAAGGGTTCTTCGCATTGAACTCATTATATTTTTGAAGTTATGGGTTCACATCTACAATTTGTTGCAAATAACTTTATGTTCCGCGTCAAAAGTACTGGATCCGAACCCAGTAACTTGAAGATGCATTCCCCCCTGCTTATTCAATCCATCAGAAGAGGACACTACTCTAATGTCTTGATGCATAAAAAATGCAACAAAATATGGTGCTACAGCAGAAGATCCCAAAGATAAATTAGATACCCGAGCACCAGTTGCCACTATGAGAATCTTGTAGGTTATGGTTTCACCAGTTGCAGTCAACAGTGTCTTCCGTCTCACATCAGCTGATTTTACACGAGTTCCAAGGACCAGCTCAATTCCTAGAGGCAATAGAACAATCAATGACTTATCAATATCCTAGGAAAGATATTAAATGCCTCATTCTTTTGCACTAAAAAGTAACTAGAACTAAAAGAAATAGCTCAACATAATAACATATTCTAATCACTGATGCCAGTTACCAGCAGCCTTTTTTCGTTGCCGTTCCCAGCTAGTGCATTCCATGAAAAGTGATTAATTTCAAAACCTTATGATGTTTATGGCTATTGAACTTCATTTTAAGTGATTCAAAAACCAGTATTGCTGCAGCTAATTACAGCCCAAGAATGTCACTCTCAAAATCTTTTCCCCTGATTCTAATCTTTCAAAATGCTGGCTAAACATGAAACTTAAGCAGATATTAAATATCAGGAAATAGTTCATGGTCTTCCTATATAAACAAGGTTTCTACTACGTCAAGCAAAGATGACCTTCTGAATGAAAAGCCTAATCCTTTTTCTTCTTTTATGAAACAACTATCCTCTCAATAGGTAGTCCTACAAAAGGTGAGACAAACATCAAACTTGGCTCTGAAGACATCCATATGTGATGAATTAAACTAGTTGGAACAGTCCAGTTAAGCTCTTAATTTGTAATCAGACATTTTTTAAATGAGTTGTATGGGAGTCAAGTATATGTGATTAATTCTGGGGATTCCAATTCCTTAAGCAAATGTCAACAACAAAATGATGCTGTGACATTAACTACAATAGAATAACACAGTGTGATTCTAATTTTTATAGCTCTACCTCTATGCAAGTAATTCAATAACCTTTATAAGTTCAAGGCAGTCAGTAACTGCAATGCTCACTTTGGACAATTCTAAATATATCTATGACAACCATAAATGAAAATTGATGAATTACAATGATGCCTGCTACAATATTTAAAGGCTATGGCCTATGAAAGCAAAAGATATTAAAAAATTACCGTTTTCCTTGTACCACTTCGGCGTCAACCTTTCCTCATTTGAACCAACACAACAATGAAAAGCAGGCAGACGTGCAGGATCTGCATAGAATAAAAGTTAAAAAAAGAATGAACATAGGAGAGAAAAGAAGAAACGCTCATCCAGATAACTCTTGTTAAGTGACTATAACTAGAACCAGGGAGGATTCCACCATTAATGCTTGTAGGATGTTTCCCCAAAATTACAATGCACAACAAAACTTATCTTTAAATCTAAAGAAAGCATTAACATCCACTTGGAAGATGTCTAAGACAAAAATTTGAACAGGGAGATACCTTCTGGTAGTAAATAACCCTTGCTTAATGCCGGTCGTTCATAAGGAGCAACCTGAAAAGAACAGCAGAAGTTTAGAAGATGAGGTAGGAAACTTCAGGAAGCTCCAACATGAGAGAGCCATCATGTGTTACCATCCAATAAATGATTGTCTCCATAAGGAAGCATCTGACGAATTCTGGGTCTTAGTTTGTTATTATTGGGAGTCTGTTGGTTAGTTGATGAGTGGGTGTTACTGTTAGTTAGTTGGTGGATTCAGTTAGATTAACAACTAACTAATACATGAGCTGGACATGATTTTAGATATAGCAATTAGTGTATAAATACTGTAATTGTACTGATCCTAATTCAATTGAATGAAAATATCTGATCCCCTTCTTTTCTCTGAGCTACTCTGTTGAATGTTTCCGCCATTGATGTAGCTCGATTTACTGAAGCTAACAGTTATAGACATTAGGTTTAACTCTAGGAAGGTAAAAGATCAAGATAGATAAAAGGGGCAGATCACTCGAAGCTATGATCTTTATTATTTCTAATGACATTAAATTGGATCAAGATAGATAAATTGCTAAGTTTATGCATCTTTTTGCCTCCTAGAAAATGAATGAGAAGAGGGAGGAACAGTAAAAAGAAATAACCATTCCAGCAGCGCTTCAAGTAGATGGTATGCACTAAAAACTCAATAGCAGATCTACAAATTGTAAGCATTTCTATCATGTGACACTGTTATTGGAATCAGAACAGATTTTTGGGATTCATCCTAGCAAATCAAGTATCACTACGTTCCTCCTAAAACTTTCTAGAAGCTACAGTTTCAATGTGATTAAAAATTAAAATTTAATCTAGTCTCGAAAAGTCATCACAAAACCCCAAATTCAGCTCAGATAAGAAGAAAACCTACTCAAATTGGATTACACGCATAAAAATTCGCAAAATTGAACATTTACAGCATTATAAGAAATAAGGAGCAATACACAGATTAAGAAAGACAAAAACCCATAAATTAAAGCTGAAACTGAGCTCGAAGAAGGAAAAAAGTAACCAATTTTAAGAGTCAAAAACGAAGAAAGTAATATAAGAGAAGTAATATTTACAGGTTCTTCAGAGATGATGCATAGTTCGCCATGAGAGACACCTCGTTTAACAAATTCATGAGCTGCATAACCAGCAGCAACTCCTCCTCCCAATATTACATACACAAAGGCCCTACCCATTTCCCCTTTCCCCAAAATTCAAAGGACCAAAAATCCCAAATTTAATATCTTACCCTTTTCAAATTTTTTGATTACGGATCATTCAATTAACGTGGGGCTGTAGCAATTTCAACCACTTCTTTACTATTTTGCCCTTTTCGATAATTCCTTAAATCTTTTCATTTGTAGTTTGAACTTTGAACCATTAGATTTAGAAAATATTCTCTTTTAGTCCTGCTTTTGCATGTTTATTCTTTTTGCTCCTACATATTCAAAAACTTTTTTAAGTAGTATTGAAAATACTTATAAATTTGGCATGAATTATTAATTTAATCTTTGAATTATTGATAACTTTAAAAGCATTCATTTACTTGACTAATTGAACTTAAATATGTTTTCGATCTTGCAACGTGATTGAAATACATTCCTAAATTCTCGTCAAGTTTAGGAGTGTTTTCAATACTTCTTTTAATTTTTTATTAAGAATCTTATGCTCCTACAAGAGTTTGAGACCATTTATTACATCATGTGGCAGATTAGGACATATCTAAGTTTAGTTAGTCAAGTAGAGAGGTGTATTTAAAAAAACGTGAATAGCTCGAAAACGAAATTAATAATTTGCAACAAATTTAAGAGTTTTTTTTAATACTTTTCTAAAAACTTAATGGGCTCTTAATTATTGGATAATTTATTGTCCATGTATTATTACTTAATATTTGAATTCTAAAGACAAAAAATATACAATCTTTATTTATGTAGATAAAAAATATGCATTTTCATGATTTCAAGATTAAATATGTTTCGCAAAGTTCACAAAGGACCAAAATGAAATTCAATTAGTAATAATTTGTTGAAGGATAAAAAGGGAAGTTACTTCTTTATTGAAAAAATACTACTAGTAAGTAGGGGGACCCACTGAAAGGAGATAAAGCAGTATTATTGTTACACGTGGAGTAGGATATGATCTTTTGCATAGGGATGTGTGATGGACGGTTGATGATCAAGTTGACTGACGTGGCTGTTTCCGGAAAGATCATATTACCGGTTTCTTTTTTCTTTTCTTTTTTTTCCCCTTTTGAGGGAAAAATAAAAAGGATGATATCAAATTGTATTTTAAAAATACAATTGATATCTTTAACACATATAATATTGAGGAAATTCCATAAAAAAGAAATTAATTAATAAGTCTCCTTAGCTATAGTTTATCTAATTACGCTTCATCACAATTAGTTTCGTTTGCTATATATATTACCATTTATATAATTTGTTTGTGAATATACAAACAGAAAAAATATATAAAAATTATGTATTTATACATTTAGGATTTTTTCATAACTTATACAAATAAAATGTATTGACAAGATAATTATATACAAGCTAGGATAAACATATATAAATTCTGGATTTAAACAATTAGCAGCTGAATTATACAAATTTTGGACATGCATGGCTCGCATACATATGGTTATATGTCAGTAGCAAAAAGTAATTTCTCCAAATTATAGCTATATTAAATAATTAATTAGTATGTGTTTACTTAGTCATGTAATTTTCCGTTTAACTCAAAAACTTTAATCTAGCCAACTTGTAACTAAAATTTCAGCTTTACCCTTATTTGTGTATAGTGTGAGAGGAGTTTTAAGAGAATGTATAAATCGTTTTGCATCGTCGTGCAAGAGATTGATTATTGTTAAAGAATGGTTAAAGTCTCACATTGATGGTTAATGAGATGAGTGGACTCCTTATAAGGCTTGGACAATTCTCTTATATTTGAGCTAGCTTTTGGAATGTGAGTTAAATCTAAAACCTAATTTCACATGGTATCAGCCAATCCCACCCAATGTTGGGGCTCCCCCAAAAAATAATCAAAAAATTGTCAATAAAATGGATGAACTCTTTATGAGGATTAGGCAATTGCCGCCTAAGTTAGGCCTAATACCTAATTTCACAATTATTAATTATGATTTTTATCATAATAAAACAATACTATAGGTGTAGTAGGAATAGCATGCCGTTATGCTTATTTATTCTACTAGTGAACTTATCGCGCTTCGCGCGGAAAAGTGCGGAGAAATAAACTATATCACCCATCTTTTTTCTGAAATAATATTTACTTTATTTAAAAATTAATTTTGACTATGAAAAATTCAAATTAAATCTCCATGTTTAGATTTTCAAATAAAATGTTATTTTGTTTCATTTGTGAAAAAAATATAACAAAACACAACTCTAATTTCAAAAAATTCTTGTAAAATGAAAAATATTTAATTTCTAATTATATATGGTCAAATGCCCACCAAATTCATGATTTATTTTTTCTTTTTTTCTAATACTCGAATATTAAAATCATCAAAAAAATAAAATCAATTTTATTTTCAATATTTCTTTCAAACGTATAATCTAAATAGAAGAAATTATAATATTCATAAAAGTCTTTTTCAAAACTTAAGTTTATAAATTCTAAATCGAAAGTTACATAAAAACATTATCTATATTTTGTTTTAAGTAAATATGAAAACATATGTATAAAAATATCTTGTTAGCAGATCTTTGACTATATATTTCTTTACTGAGTTATCTATTTATTTAATTAGTGTTTGATACTCAAGAAATAATTAAATGAAAACATGATATCAGGAAATTTCTTTAAAACCACATCTCATTGTATCGTCCAAGAAAATATATATACACACAAAAATAACTTCCATCCGTTTTTCTACTAAATAATTTTTTTGTGAAATGTTGATATTCATTTGGTGAGTAGATATAAATATAATGGTATTCATTTTTTTTAATCAAGTTAAGAAGTTTTTTAAGTTTTCAAGATTCATAAATGCACAAAGTAATACTTAAAAGAAAATAATATGTTCAATCTATTTGAGAATTTATAGAAAAGGCTAATGGACAAGATATATATGCTTCATTAACGCTTAATTTTTTCCTTCCAAAAACAATAGAAACATTACATATCTTAATTAGTATGGAGCAATGAAAAAACATTTTAAGTCTTAGAAAATATAACTATTCTAACAATCCCTATAATCATACTTAAATATCATGAACTAAAAAACTCGTATGCATGAAATTCTGTTTTTTCTTCTTTTTTCTCTCAATTGAATTTTATATCGAACTACGATTCTTCTAGATATTTAATGAGTTGAAATGTGTGTGTCATATATTTGTGATTATTTTTTTTTCTTGTGTACATTTATTTTTAATTTCTAATAATTAATTTTATTAACCACTTTTAGTCTTTCAATGAAAATATACGATACTGAGTTAAAAAAATTATTTGCAGGCAAACAACAAAAAATCTATAGGTAGATATTTCATGTATTTTTTTTTTGGATATTTTTTGTGATCATATCATCTAATTTTTAAGAATTTAATTGAGAATTCTCATTCATTAAAATATTAAACTTGGTTGAAATGTTCAATGCATTAATTTGTAAGACTAGCATTTCGATATATGTGAGTGAATTGTATTCGCAAGACATCACAATGGAAAAAAATTTAAACATAGATCTAATAATATACGATGAGGAAAATATATATATATATATATATATATATATATATATATATATATATATATATATANATAATAATAAATTACTTCTACAATTATATATTATATTAAAGCTAGAAATGCATAACAACTTAATTTCCCTTTGTGTCACTACATGATATTTTTTATTTATGCTATCCTAAAGCTGAAATGCATAACTGAACTTCCCTTTGTGTCATACATGAAATTTTTGATTTATTTGAAGAATTTAATTCCTTAGAACGAATATGATATACGTCAAACCTCAATATTTGATTATTATACAAAGAGATCAATGAATATTGGAATGAAATTAATCTAAAAATAAATATTATGAAAAAATATATAAAGAAGACAAAATATATCAAAATCAATACTTCTCCAATTAGATTTGAGATTATTAAGATAGGCATACAAGTATCAATACATTTATTTTTGTGATGGTAAATACAATTAGATATAACATTTTAGTAGTAAAACAAAACTAAAAAGAGTAATAATATAAGTGAGAAAATAAACAAAAAATGTAGAGAGACAAGAAATAATTTTCTTATTCTTCCATGTATATTCAAGTGTTTTCTAAATTTTTCAAGTGCATCACACATCCTAAAAACCTCTATTTATATTGTTATAATTTGAGGCATACAAAAAGATAGCAATAAACTTGATATTAATTAGGGAAATTTTTCAAAAACAATATTTTAGCTTTTAATGGGGACTCCTTAGCAACAATTTCACTATTTTAAGGGCAGAGTTAGGTATTTATTTTATTTTGATTAATTTGAAAGAATACAAATAATTAATATCAGAATAGAGAAAATCACGGAATAGAAAATTTCAAAAAAGGTAAAAAAATTTAAAATTTAACATCAATTACGTTTTTGAAAGAGCATATATTGCCATTTTTTTTCTAGAATTTTTTTCCTTTGTTCTTAAGAATTTCAATTATTTTTTTTAAAACAGTAGTTTGTATTTTATATCTTACATGAGTGGAAGTGTTGGAAAATTTATGATTCCCTCTGTATTGGATATTAAATGTTTGAACTTCTTTGAATATGCGTTCATTCGAAATGTATTTGAATACCTAATGATATGTATAACTAATTTAAAATACAAAAATTGTTGGTATTGATTATGACGAATACAATTCTTTGGTATTCTGGTTCAAGTACAAAAATAAAGGCAGTTGTGAAGTATATACCAAAATATAAATACAAATTAGTTGTAAATCGAAATGATATTGAAAAATATAGTTGCGATGAATACATAATACATAGAATAAG
This sequence comes from Solanum stenotomum, assembly GCF_019186545.1. Lineage (NCBI taxonomy): Eukaryota > Viridiplantae > Streptophyta > Magnoliopsida > Solanales > Solanaceae > Solanum > Solanum stenotomum. Next base: position 49,196,847 of record NC_064293.1, read on the forward strand.
TTGTATTCAAAATAAATTGTAGTTATATTTCAATATCCAGTTTTGTTATATTATTATTTCACTTTAAATTTGCAGAAAATATTTTTTCTAGCTCAGCTTTTATTTCAATTATCAGGTTGTATTTCAATATCATTTTGTATATCAAACGCCGAATGAATACCAATAATTTTGTATTCCCCTTCTTGTGATGTATTCGTCGCAATTTTATATATCATGTATTCATAAACATTATATTGCTTTAGCCTAATAAAATACAAAATATGTCTTACTAAGTTTGTATTTCAAATATCAGGTTGTATTTCAATATGATTTTATATTTCAAACAAAAAAATGAATATCAATAAGTTTCTATTTTCCTCTTTATAATGGATTCTTCACAATTCTATAAATTATGTATTCAATCATAATATATAGAATTGTGACGAATACATTATATACCTATTTGAATGACTACAAACTAAAAAAGAAATACAATGTTTTAAAATAAAAATACAAATGATGAGCAAAAGAAAAATAATTGACAAACAAAAATTAATATGAATACAATTCTGTTTTGAATACAATTTTGCAACCTTCTTCTTTGACTTTGTCTTTCTTCTTTTTCTTCATCTGCTATGTTCTTTTTTCGATTCTTTTCATCAAAAAGGAATTTGAATCCGTATTCACTTGAGCATTAGTAACCCTATAAGTAAAAATTGAAATTATTAAATATGAATGTATAAGAAATCAAACAATATATGATGTATGGGTGCTAATGTAGATTACTACAATCTACTAAATCTCAAATTAGAAAATAAAATCACAAAAAAATCGAACAATACTGTTTAAAATTTGAAAAATCTATAATACAAAAAGAGGGAAATCTCAAAAAATACTTGGTGAATATGAAAACAAACTAAAAAAAAACGAACAATAATGTTTAAAAGTTGAAAAATTTGAAATACAAAATACTTGGTGAATATGAAAACACCAAATCGAAAACCCTAAGAGCAAATTTCGAATTATCAAATATAAATATATTAAAAATCAGACAAAATAAACATATGAATTTGTAGATTCTCATAAATCTGAAATTTTAAAACGAAATCACAAAAAAATCAAAAAAAATTGTTTAAAAGACTAAAAA